>NC_056728.1:746861785-746871785 GCF_019279795.1 Protopterus annectens | reverse complement strand
GCATAGATGGACTCTGTGTCCTCACTGTCATGTTCCTGGTGTGTGAGCTGTGTCACATTATATATTTCCTACTGGATTATGATCTGATATGTGGAAATTAACTGTAGACTACTGTCTGTATAGCACATGTCAGTGAGTGCTGTCATCATGTAGTAATGGAATACTTATCAGTGGCAGACGTCTATCTGTCAACACATTCATTCTACTGCATAGCTAGTTGGTGAGCTGATGTCTGTCAGTCCCTGTACAGATGTGAAGATGGCAGGTATCTAGCTTGGATACATACAGGCAACCTATGCTTGACTGACACTGACATGTCTGCCCAGCTGTGTTATAACTGGAACAGATAGGACACAACACCCTGTATGTACCACATGCCATGGATTCCTCCACTACACTACCACAGTCAACAGAACATGCTTGGGTACAGGTCTCCAGGACAGACACTAACCATGTTATGTAATACATGTTGCATACATGTCAACTGGAGCACCTCACCGGCCATTTGCAGGAGGCACCCAAAGGATTGGTTGAGGCATGTCACTCACACCCTGAGGGTCACCACAGTGGTGTCTGTAGAAAGATTGCCTGCTGGCACATGGCAGGTGGCATGATACCATTGTACACACATCTCATACACTTCCCATCTCTCCATGGTCAATAGCCAGGTACACACATATGCACACTTGCAATGATGCACCCTAGTACTGACAAATGTGTAAGTGTGCATTACTGAGGATATCAGTGTATGTGTGTTAGTACACCGGTAGTTGGGAATACTCTGAGGCCCTTCACACCCACCGCAACACCTGCTGCCATAGTTAGATGTGATTGCTGCTGCACTGGACATTACATGTACCTTGTTACACTCCTCTCCCTAAGGGCTACCTGGGTCTTGCAGTACCAGCACAACACTGTTGTACAAATGGGTTGATAGGCATGGGATACCCACTGAGTTCTGGCAAGTCTTTGTATGTGTGCATGTGTGTATATATGTAGGGTACAGCATTTCGAGGCCACATACTCCTATTACAATACGCATTGTCACACAGTATTAGGGATAGTGATGTTGCTGCCCACAGGAGCTGCATGACAATGCATCACTCGACTATGCCTGTGGCATGTGCATTAGATGCATATCCCTGTACTAGCACTCTTGGGATGGACAAGGGTTGTATTGCAGTTCTGGTCAATGTGTGATGGTGGGTATGTCAGAGTGTCATCATGGGTTCCAGTGCATACAATATCCACAGTGGGATGTGGGTGCTGGGTATACTGTCATTACACCATGGTACCCTGGTACGTGTCCCATGTACCACTTTATGGTTACCACTGTCACCATCAACCATACAGGTAACTGATAATACTATCCAGCCCAGTTATGCATGTGCTGTGTGCAGCCTACCTGTAACACATTGTACACACTGACAAGTTAGCACTGATAGGCCCAGGTCTCTCAGATGTATGTCTGACTTTTGTGTGTTTGTTAATGTGTATATGATGGTATGTCACACTATGTATTTTCCATATACAACCATTACATCCCCATTACCATACTCTACATGCCTGGGGATGTTCTGCATGTAACGTAACCTGCAACACACCTCATTCTAAATGCTGTGTGGTGTGTGCAATTAAAGCCACACACATTAGTAGCGCTACATACCTAGGTAGGGGTCTAGTCCCAGTGTTGCCAAGTAAGAGTGTGCATGTATGTGGAGGGATCTACTTCAGGTTGCTGAATATACATGTCCCTGGGGGTCATCTGTCCATGTGGCACAGGCAGTAACTGTTATACAGACCTGTGACATGTGTTCAACTGTACCCAGGATATGGCACAGTTATGGTGTCACTACAGTGCCATACCCCTTGTGAGATATGACAGCAGACCATCCTTCTGCTGACACATGAATACCTGCAACACAAATGGATAACATTAAGGAGACCACAATCACTCACTGTTACTAACAGCTATAATGTATCATGGCTGGACAGCTACACTACCTGACATGTAAACATTAAACATTACTGCTGACAACATGTTACATATCAGTACATTGGTACACTGTAGTACAGTCACCGTGTGCATCAGAACCATATTAGCCTGTCCCTGCATCGATGTTATGGATGACAGGGATGTGGCACAGGTATCATCATATGCACAGGGTGTGTTAATGGTTTGCCAAAGACCTAGGGTGGGCCATACATTTGACACCATGTGTGTGAGTAAGGGGTGTAAGTTAGTGATATGGTCATGGTGATGTGATGTGTGTAAGTATGGGGTTGCCATAGGTGTGTTTCTATTGTGTGTGGGTATGCATGCACACAGTTCTGCCATGTAGCTGCCCTATGCAGGTGTTTCTTGGGCAGCTACAGACCATACCTGTCAGGGTGGGCATTTCACCACTTCCAGCCATGGACATGAGAACTGTGCCTGCCAGGGGTTCCACGGGCATGTCCAGGTACAAGCCTTGATATGCTACTCTCCAATGATGATGACATATGTCTGCTAGAACCAGGTACCTCCTTGGGCTGTCCAGGGCCACACGCATGTGGCCTGCTGTGGTGTGGTGTGGACAGCACCCTCCCTGCAGTGCTGGGGCTGGTACTGCCACTACAGGAGCAGCTTGGTGTCCTTGCACATCCACGTTGACCGCCAGATGTTGGCGTTGCTGGTCTACATCCACATGGCCATTGCACCAGTCCCACCACATGCTCTAGCAAAAACAATCCACAGTCGATGAGGCCCACCATCTCACCCAACCATCTATCCATGACCTCTGTATAATCACAGAGGGCACCTGCAAGATCACGGAGGTTGTCACTTACAATTGAAAAAGCAGCCCTCTGCAGCCTCAGACCCTGTCTGGTGTACTGTTCCATATGTGCCTGTGCCTCCATGACAGCCTGAAACATGCATCTGGTGGTGCCAGATGTGGCACTTCTGCCAGGGGCATGATGACCAGTGGCCCTCCCATGAGCACCCTGGTACATCTGTCTATGTGGTACATAGCTGGACATCCTGCTATGGCTGCTGTGTCCAGACACAGCAGCCATAGATACCACACTGTCCCGTGCACTGCCACCAACCGCCAACTGTTACTCTGATATGGCCACTGGTGATGGGGTGTCTATAGGCACTGTCACTGTGTGCGGGGATGGGGTGGATAACAGGGGGATGTCAAACAATGGGGCAGTTTCCGCCTCTGACAACCCCACCAGTGCCTCAGCACACCTATCATCATTTTCAGTGTTGTATGGACATCAACATCAGATTGCATGCAGGAGGGACCCTGACCCACCGCCCCACCTTTGAGGGGGAAAACAAGAAACACACTTTAAAACCTGCCCATCATTGCTTAACAGTACACACATATACACATACATGCACACACACACACACACACACACACACACACACACACACACACACACACACACACACACCCTGTCATTCCACCATAATACCTACCTGTCCCTGAGTTTACAGACTGTCCCAAGTTTATTCACGTAAGTTCCCCATCCTGCATCACACTTGGAAACTTGCACTCATTAATACCAATCATTAACGTATCATTCTTCTAATTGCCTAAATAAGTGATCACAAAACATGGCCTATTACTCCATTACCTCTTTGACTTGATTGGAGTCGGTTTTACAAGGACTCACTGCTGTCATCCAGTGTTCACCCTGGGTATGTCTGGGCATCATGAGCATGGCCCCCATATATTTGGGGCTACTATGGTCACTCAATAATGTCACACACTGGAGTGTCATACGTAACTATTGCTCAGTAGATGCAACATCTGTTGCTCAATCAACTTATTATGTGGACAACAGTAATATTTGGATACACACACTGGTCTTGTCTAGTAATTCCCCAATGCATCTGTAGTGCTGCATATGTGGGTAGTCTTTCATCTTTCTACTGATTGCAATTTTAACAGTATACCTGGTGTCTAGTTTCCCTCCCAATGCATGTTCCATGCTACTGACCTTATTATACTATCAGCTGTCCTGAGATTACATATCAGACAAGTATTCCTGGTGTCTCATGTGTCAGTCCATGTCCATGTACTGCACGATTCCAAGGGGAAGTAGTGACATATGAACAACCCCACAATCACACATGTGCATACATGGACACCCACACAAACACACACGTTCATACACACACACACACACACACACACACACACACACACACACACACACACACACACACACACACACACACGTCCTACATGCATCAACCCCTCTCCACTCCACTGGATTGCACTTGCAGACAAAATAACCCCCTCACCCCCCACACACACACTTACAGGTGAGGTTGCACAAATATATTACACACAGACCTCCCATTACCCATCTGTCAACATGCATAACATATGGTACTCAACACATGCAGTGCAGCTATAGTCAATCCATGCTAGCAACAGTATACATGTGTGTGATGCATGGGCTGTGTTAGTAGGTGATGCACATTCCCCTGGAAAACACTGCATCCATGTACACAGTATTGCTGTGCACCTGCTCAGCACCCTGCCATGTACTGTGCACCATACCTCACAGGTGTACATACCATTGCTGAATGTGTATTACTGTGTCAGTTATGGTGCTAGCCTTATGGGAAACACAATATGTTTTTACTTCTAGTTTCTGGCCTAATATTGCCCTTTACTTAAGGTACCTGGATGACATTCTTATTTTTTGGAAGGGTAACAGATTACTGCTTATTGAATTTGAAAATTTTCTAAAAACGAATTTCACCACTAAGATATTTGAAAATAATTGTGAGTATCTAGATATATTATTTTATAAAAACACGGGTAGGTTGGAATCCAACATTTTTAGGAAAAAAACGCATTCAAATTCTTTTTTACATTTTGATAGTTGCCATCCCTATTACCAAAAAAAGAATTTGGTAAAGGGACAGATGGTCAGATTTTCTAGAATTATTAGTGAAGACACCAATTTTTGTAATGAGATTAAAATATTATCCGATATGTTTATTGATAGAGGCTATCCACTAGAATTAATTGTTAAAGTTAGTGAAGAGATTCATAAGAAAAGATATCACATATACAAACCTATAATAAAGTTTGGTTTTGATAACAATATATCTAAGATTAAAAATACCTCTAGAAAGGATACCCTTATTATACCATTTAATGAAGTAACATCCAGGATAGTTTATATAATACATGAGACCTGGATAAGTGTTTTTCAGAATAATGGTGAACTAACTGACAATTTAGGGAATGGGCCTAAGATTACATACAGTAGGGGTATGAATCTTAAAGAACATTTTGAGGCAGTTAATAATAAGAATATGTTTAATTCATCTAAGATGAGTAAAGGTGGGGCATGTCATACGTGTAAATTTATTAATGATGGACCGTATGTTGCTGTACACAATTTTAGTAAAACAATTAGATGCCCAGGTCATTGTAACTTCAACACCAAAATGGTGGTTTATCTTGCTATTTGCTCATCATGTCCAGCCTTCTATGTTGGCAAGACGATACGGAAACTCCGAGAATGGATAGTGGAGCATGTTAGAGATATAAAAAAACAAAAAAATACTAGTTCTCTTTATACACATAGTTCAAGATGTCAGAATTTCAAGAGGTTTTTATTCTTTGTTATTGATAGAATTGCATACTACAACAACAACAATCGTGGTGATGATAATACCCTACTTGTGGCCAAAGAATGTTTATGGCAATTAAGGCTAAATGCCAGTTCTAGTCCTGATATTAATGAGCACATCTCTATATCCAGTATATTCAAATATAAGTCTCAATTTATTTGATTATTGTATAGGACCTCCTATTAGGTTAATATTCAATAGTTGTTTCATTTTATTTTTTATAACCACATGAATTATAATGTTAGTATAACTATTATTGTGGCAATGCCTTTTAAAAGGTTTTTTAGTATTTAATGTTTTTATGTAAGATGTTTAATAATTATTTATATTTATATTTATATTTATATACAGATATATATTTTTAATTTTTATTTTTTTGCACTATTTACACACAGGTTTCTTGATAAATAGTTTTAGTATATAACATATACATTATTAGTGTTAATTCTACACTAGTCTTGGCTGTTTATGTCAATATTTGATGTCAATATTTGATGATTTTAATGTTCTAAAATTGATAATTTATTAGCTGCGTAGGAAATAAATTGTTTAATTGTTTAATTATTTAATTTGTGGAAGGATTTAAAAGGAAGTCAATACATGGATTGTCAGTACTCTGATGATGCCCTAACGTGTGTGGGTGAAAGCGCTTAGTACTAGATTCTTTTCTTTTTGTATTAATAAATTGGTGTTTTGCAGTTGTCCCTGGTTCGCTTTTTTTCATTTTACAAGTATAAAAACTGTGTCAGTTATGTCTGCTCTGCTGCTCACAGCCCCTATGTGTTTGCCCGACACATACCTGGGATGATATGTAGACAGATGTCATTTGTGAATGCCTGATGTCTGATTTACAGATGTCATCATCAGCGGTGCTTGTATGACAAATACGATACTATTACACTGACAACCGTCAAACCTTACTGTGGCTATGGGGAGAGTACACACCCTTATTAATATGATGCCCTCTTCCTTGATATGCCATGGGACCACATTACTGCATATGTTAACATTACATGAGCCTGATATGTGACATATGTCCTGTACAATCAAATGCAGTGTCAAACAAATGTGTTAGTCATGCTGATGCTGATTGAGATGCATACACTTTGTGGTGCATATGTGTGCACGCCCTTATCATGTCCTACACATGTCCCCCAACTCTGCATGATTGCAAGATCAATTCATGTGCACATCCCTTGGAGTTCACACATTGCCGTCACTATTGCTGTGGGGTCAGGGTTACATCTGCCACAGTTCCTCACCATGACTGTGTGCAGATACAGCCATGCATAGCATCCTTTGGATCACTGCTGCAGTGCACTGTTGTGTCATGATGACACCCCCTCCACACCTTCAGCCTTTTTGCAGATGCTTGACAACTATGACCTACATATGTGTGTCAGTTTACAGTGTCCCAAACACTGAACACCACATGTAACAGCCTAGTCCCAGCTAATAAATGGCAAACATACAGGTGTACACTGGCATCAGCATGGTACAGATGGGAATGGTGGGCCTGAGGTGGGGTGAGGCATTTGCTGTGGAGCACATGTATCTTACATGATACTGTCTGTAGGTTTCCAACATGATCTTGGTACACCAGTACACATTGCAATGCATGCTTTTTGAGGACCTCTTCTGTTATGCATATGCTACCTGTAGAGAGCCCTGGATGATGTTTCCTGTGGTACAACTGTCACATCTGATTACCCTAACCCATAGGCCACATGTTTGCAGAGTCCAGGCAATTGCTGACATGGGTACTGCACAGCCAGTACTTGCTAGACATTCCTGCATCCCCCTCAGTGTTGTGGCATGTTACAAGGCAGCCTGCATAACCGGTTTGCTACATGTGACATCATCTGTCTTGGATGGCCATCTGTTTATTTCCTACATCATTCCTGCCCCATACATCCTTGCCACATACATGACTGTCTACACTGTTCACCATGGTATATGCAATGGTGAGGTATGGCTACATGTCCAGCTCATGGGTGCTACCTGTTGGGTATGGGGCCCACATCATGTCATGTAATATGTGTGCAAGCCACGGCTGCCTCTGTTGCAGGTAAGTGTGTACATTTGATGGCCAAATGTCCTGGACAGCAGACCACTACTGGTGTGACATTGGGGACGTGTACTTGCTGGAAGGTGCATTTCCATGACAAATGCATGCAGTCAGTACCTCAACAGCTGCTTCCACTATATTTTATCTGGAGTGTGTGCACAT
Organism: Protopterus annectens; assembly: GCF_019279795.1. NCBI lineage: Eukaryota > Metazoa > Chordata > Ceratodontiformes > Protopteridae > Protopterus > Protopterus annectens. Next base: position 746,863,902 of record NC_056728.1, on the reverse strand, counting down.
ATATGTTCCAGTGTTTGTGAAGCTATGTATTCCCTATATTTGCTGCCCTAACCTACAATTCCATATTACACACTCATTGCTCATGTTGGGACCACATTGCAGGTTGTAAGGGTTGTGGACAGCAGTATTATGATATGCCGTAATGTAGATCTGAAACAGTTGCCATTGTAATACTGTTATATACACTGCTGTAGCACTGTACAAGGGTGATGTTTCACACATCTCCGTGCTGTAGGTCATTTGTCCCACTATTATGTTCGTCTCTGTGCACACATTTTGCAATGGCAGGATGTTAGTTATATTGCAGGAGTCTGACATACTCTTCAGATACACCATCATGGTGACCACTGTGATGCAGTGCAGTTAACAGCAACAATACATAACATGTACGGCATGCATTATGGATAGGTATGTTAAATGTGTACATGGAATATACCATAGCCATAACATGACTAGTGTATTGGCAAACCTGAACAAAAAACATACTCACCAGCTACAGGCTGCTGACTTGTAGGCATTCCAGAGGGAGCTACATAAGTGTGTGAGAGATGTGATGTCAGTAGCCACAGCTGTGGCATTGGTACAGGGTGGGTGCATTATTACAGTACATCAATAGTACAAGCCCAAAATACTACAGCTTATGCACAAATGTTTATTACTACTGCACAGCAACAGACTATATATATATGTCATCTCACATATGCATGATCTACCTGTAAAGATGCGGATAAATACACAACAGTGGTCTACTGATGTGCCCTTTGGCCTTACCTGCATGCTCCTCTGCCAGTGTGTGGGTAGCACCCACCTCCACTATACTCTCTGCCAGTTGTGTGTGTGGGCGGGCAGGTGCCCTGAGGCTGGCAAGGAGATCCTCAACATGTGTCAGGGGGGATGGATGGCATGACCCCCACCTGTTGCGAGGTAATCCCTGCTGAGTGCAGCAGCATGCCAAAGGGCATTGTGAGGTAGGTCAGTGCAATGATGCCAGACCTGCTCATAACTGCGGTTATGCAGGCTGACATCATTTACCCTGTGGACAAGATCATTCCACAGTGCGGTCTGCTCCTGCTGCTCATGGGCTGTTCTGCCAAACAACAAATGGTAGTGCTGCACTACATGTGTGATGATGACCTCATTCTCACCGCTGTATACACAGGGAGTCTCTCACAGGCCATATTGCCTGAAAGACATAAAGACGGAAACATGTCTGAGCAACTCATACAACAAGGTTATCATAGTTCTTAATACACATCTCTGTCTCCCCTCACCATATCTGCAACAACAATCTAATCACAAAACTCAATAGTTATGGCTACTGAATATCTACCATAGGGACATATATCATATTGTACCACACTTTGTGCTACGTGTTTGTAGCCATGTTCCCTGCGGGGACATTATCATTGCTGACCTGTTACAGACAATGTCACCTGCATGCCATTGTAAGGGCCACTATGGTTCCATATATGCAAATGGTCTGTTTGCTATGTGATTGCTGCATATTTGCTGTTTTGTATTATTGGGGATATCTATACATGTTGTTGGAAATAATCTGGGATGTGTGGACTATTACTACCCACATATGTTCTATAGCAGTGACACAATAGCATGTTTAGAAAATAGTTGCCAGCAGAACTACCTCTCCCACCTCATCTGGCCATGTTACCAGGCCATATCACATGTGGGACCCACCCTGGGGCCTCGTTATCTACTGGTACTGCACTACCTTCAGGTAGGACAACCTCAGGGGATGGTGCCCCCCCAGGAGCACACACAGACATGATCCTGTCATCCGAGGTCAGGTCCAGGGTCTGGTGCATAGGGAGGTCCACAAGGATTTGGGGGTGTACTTCAGAACCTTGAGGTCCTCAGTGCACACTTACAGGGTCCACATGCTTCTCCTGCTCAGCCTACAGCCGAGGTATCTTCAGGGCCATGAAGCCAATGTTGTGACTGGCAATGGGTGGGGGCCTTTTTCCCATTGTTTCCCTATGGAGGCTCATGAGGCTTTCACATCACAGGTGACACTCCCCATCCAGGATGATTACCCACCACATGTGTAATATACTGCCGCTGTAGGCTGTCTTCCCTATCTTCCAACCCAACCCACTTCC
>NC_056728.1:746811785-746856785 GCF_019279795.1 Protopterus annectens | reverse complement strand
TATGTTTAATGAAGAGTACTTTTTACAGAAACAAGGTGTCGCAATGGGTTCGCCGTGTGGTGCTAGTGTTGCGAATTTGTTTATGGAGTATTGGGAGAAAACTTTCATTTTCAAAAACTCTGAGATTATGTCTCGTCTCGTTTACTATATGAGATTTTTAGATGGCATTTTTATTTTGTTCAATGGTGACAAGGATGAGGCATCTCTTTTACTGGAATATTTTAATTCTTCTACCACATTCTTTACGTTTACTTACCAATTTGAGACATCTTCTGTTGACTACCTAGATGTAAAACTAACTAAAGATCACTTGAACAGTAGTTTTCACTCCACCATTTTTAGAAAACCTTCTTATTGTAATTCTTTCTTGCATTACACTAGCGCCCATCCTTATAAGCAAAAGCAGTCCATCGTAAAAGGCCAATTTATAAGAGCTGCGAGAATGTGTTCACTTGACTAAGCTTTACCCTTCTTCCTTAATTGATGAATTGTTTCAGGAAGTTGAGTTTAAACGTAATAGTGGTGTATACACACTCCTTTTACCTTTTAGAAATGCAGCTTTGAAGTCACCTGATTACAACAGCCCAATTTTCCTTACTTTTAGGGATAGTGACAACCAGTCTTCTCCAGTGCTTTCGCACACTAGTTTCACGGAAAATTACCAAAGATCTTATCAACATGACCCACATCCTACCATACCAGTAATGCGTTACAACATCAGTTTTGTCACTACTTTTAATAAAGAAATTGAACTAATTAAGTCTATTTTGTTCAAAAATTGGCACTTCATTAGGGGCAACCAACTTTTAGTAGATAAACTTGTTTTTTCTCCTACTATAGTGTATAGGAGAGGTGCCAACCTTAAAACCTTATTAGAAAAGAAAAATACTACAGCTATTATTAGATCTAAAGGCACATTTTTATGTGGGGCATGTAACATGTGTAGATATGTTAGACCTGGTAGTTTTTTTGAAGTGAATAATATGAAATTTTCTATTAATCACAAACTCAACTGTGAGTCAAAGTGTATTATTTACCTGGCTACTTGTGATTGTTGTTCAGTTTTTTACTTAGGCAAAACTGATCGTAAATTCCGAGAGAGGTTATATGAGCATATTTATGCCATAAAGAAAAATAAGAAAGAAAATGCTTTAGCTAAGCATATTGATGGTAATCCAGGACATAGTTTCCACTTTCAAGCTATCGACAAACTACTTCCCGACATTAGGGGTGGTCTTTCATCCCTTATGTTAGAAGTTCAGACAGAGCTATTGAGTTTTAGTATTTTATAGCGATCTTAAATTGTTGACTGTTTTTGTAATAATTTATTAACAGTAACGTTTTTTTAATATGCTAGTTAACATATAAGAGGGTAGCATGTAGTCTCTGCACTAATATATTGACTCATAAACATACCCCTCGTTACATTTGAAATCTTACATTGTTTGCACTCACTCACTTTATGGTAGTAGGTGTATGAAAACATGATGTTTCTTATCTATTTATTTATACACTTTCAATTCTATAACTACATAATTTATGATGAAAACATTAGTTAACGCTAAAAGTTTGTTTTTAATTGACAAAAATGTATTTATGCAGTGTACTTATTCTGTATTAACCATTGAGTTTTTGTTTTGACGTGTATTCACCGATAGCTCGGTGAATTCAAATTTTTAATGATGAGCCTTTTGACGTGATTATGTCAATTCCAGTTTAAATTTGGCACTTTTTTGAATTCCTGTTGTTTTTCCTCTGAAGAAGTTACTTTAGATAAGGTAACAAAAACGTACTGTGTTATTAATAATAAACCGTTTGCATTCAGGATATTGGATATTGGCTGCTGTGCTTTGGTTTGAGCTCCCACCTTTTCATTGGTTTTGTGTCTTGTGCATTTTTGGTTTTGTCAGCGTCTTACTGTGAGGTGACATTGCTACCGCAGCACCACCACCGTGGGTAGAAAGATATAGATATAAATATATATACACACACACACACACACACACACACACACACACACACACACACACACACACACACACACACACACACACACAGACACACACACATACTTCTACATGTATAAATACATTTCCTGTACTGTTGAATGACTGTGCTGGATGATATGTTTGTGAAAACATCAGGGTTACGTATAACTGACATGGTTTAGTAATAAATCACTTTGGCTATGGTGTGCAGTGTCCTGGGTTTGAGCCTTGCAAAGGCTGTTTATTTTGTTGCTGGGCAGAACAAGGGCCATTAGATACTGAGTGATTAAGGCACTTTTAAGCAGTTGTAAGTGGCTTTGCATGGGTTTGCACAAAGGTAAGCACTGCTAACTTCTGGTTACAGCTTCTTATACTGATTTAGCTTCTCAGTTGTTTAACCTGTCTAGGCATTGTTTACCCCTGCACAAACAAGCTTAAACCCTCTTACTGCTGCTTAAAAGTGCTTACTCCCACTTACCCCACACTAATTTCTTTAAAAGAAATGAAAAAGGGTTAAAAGGAAAGTGGTGAAAAAGGCACACAAAGACAGTAGGGAAAATAGCTAGGCATGTGCAGGACAGGTGTAGGGAAGGTCCATAGCTGCCCATTTCTTTTACAGCAACAGCTGTGCATATACAGTGATTTGGGGGTAGATTTGGACAGTCATGCCCCTGAGAGAGGGGTGAGGAAACAATAATATGTTGTGAAGCCAGTTAGACCAGATTACATGTGTCCAGTGGACACGTGTGCGAAATAGACAGCTATGTTTGGGGAGAGATTTGTTTTTTTGAGAACAGATTTCCTTTTTTTTAATGGTGAGAGTGGGATGTTGGGGAGGGATAGTAGGTATATTTGGGGAGGTAGGCTGGGTAGGATAACAGACAAGACAGCATGCAGGGGTGGTATATGACACATGTGGGGGGTAAACACCTTGAATGGGGAGGGGGGGTTGGAAGTCAGAAGCCCATGAGCCCGCTAGTGGAAACAGTAGGACAGAGGTCCTCACTCTTGAGCAGTCACCACTGCATCTTCACGGCCACAAAGGTGGCTGTGCTAGGGGCTGAGTGGGAGGGCAGGCTGACCCTCTAGTTGCACCACGTTGCCCCCAAGCTGGCATAGCAGATCTCCAAACTCCCTGCGGAGCTCGCAGCACACCAGACCCCAGACCTGGCGATGGGTGACGGTGTCCTGTCTGCACCTGCACCCCAGGGGAGGCAAGCCTCATCCCCTGAGGTGGTTCCACCCCAAAGGTGGTGCAGGATGAGCAGATAAGGAGGTCCTGGGGTGGGCCCCAGATGTGCTTGTGCCTGGTGCCACGGCCAGATGAAGTGAGAGTGGTGGGTCCACTGGGACCTGCCTTCCCAAATGTGCTATGGCATTTCAATTTTACAACATATGTGTGTTAGTAATAGTCAACACATTCCAGGATTAGGTATAACAGCATGCAGATATATTCCCATTAACCCGAAACACCAGATATGGAACAGTTGCATAGCAAACAAAACACATGCATATATGGAACCACAGTGGCCATTACAACAGCACACAGGTGCATTGATGGCAGCATGCCACCAATGTGGGAGTATTTCAACATGGAACATGCATAGAAACAAATTTAAATATTTATCAAACAATAGGACATATGTCCCATCAGTAGATTTAATAGAGCACATACCAATTTAGTTGTGTATTTAGGTTATTGTTGCAGATATGGTGGGGGGAATATCAATTAACAACTTGTATATCCCTGTAGTTCTCATTACTTTCCTAGTCAGTGCTGTGATCTGTACTTTACAGGTATTATTACACTACTGTATGGCCTTAGTTTGGACAATGGTATGGATGTAAACAACTATATACATGAACTGAGTTTTACCTGCAGTATATACCTCTTACCTGGTATACCTGTGAAGGTATTGTTTGCTAACACTACCTGACTGTTTCTACACATATTCCCAGATTACAGGTTGATGTTATGCACATACTTGTCCATCTCTTATTGCACACACTCTGTGCATGTCTTAGCAACATGCAGGTGAAACCGGGGCATGTTTTGACTTTTGCCCTCATAAACGTTTGGTGAGTGGTACAATGACAGGTTGGTTTACATAGACATTTTTCAAATATGTACAGGCCTGACAGTCAGTTATATGACATTAAATGCTGCCTACATGTCATTGATTAGCATGCTGATATGCCAGGGGACAGGGTAACAGCCAACAGATATGGGCCAAATAACTGGACATTCTGGGAAATTCTGTACACTTGTGTGGTATGATTCTGCATACAGCTTACTACCATTCTCTGGATTCGAACCATGGCTGTGTCTGCTAAAAATAAAACAGTGTCCATTACAGTAGAGTGTGCTATATAGATATTGCTGTGCATCTCTTCTCTGATTTATGTATATAAGTCTCCCATGCTTTTACAATCTGACCTTGTAATTACAACACTCTTATACAGGGTTTCAAGTAGAATATAGAAAATAACCTTACCAAAGGTAATGCTGCCCACATAAAATATAATGAACAGTAAAAATGGCAACAACCACCACGAAGTACATTCCAAGGTTTAATCACTTAAAACAACATAAAACGACATAAAAATAGAGCAAGGATATTGGTGTGTAAGCACTTTCAGGATGATGCCCTTCTTCAGACAATTTACTAAAAAATTCAAACAGTTCAAATAGTGAATTACTACCAATCAGAAATCAATAATTTATCCACCTTTTCTTTAAGGCTGGCTTAAAAGGAATGACATCATTGAGTCCTGGGAATATATGAGATGTTCGCTCTATAATCCATCTTGACTCCTGACACTCTGTTTCATTCACCAGACCCCCCCTTAAACTCTTTTTGTTAAGCTCTGTATAACTGTAAACTTATAATCATGTCCTGGAAATTGGTGAATGTGTTGATATAAAGCATTGTGTTCATTGTGTAGCCTTATGGCAGACAAATGATTCAGTATTCTATTCTTTAACATGCAGTTTGTCTTCCCTACATAAAATCTTACACATGACTTACAGATAGCTCTATATATATATATATATATATATATATATATATATATATATATATATATATATCACATTCATAGTCCTACAATTAGCAAATGTATTAAAATAATATGTTTTCTTGGTAATGGGATGTATAAATGTGGTTTCTGTATTTATATATGAACATGCCTTACAGGAACCACAGGGTTAAGTTCCCTTAGCTCTAGGTTTAAAATGGGTCACCTTGTTACCTTCATGGCATAACAAATCTTTTAAATTCTTATTTCTCTTAAAACCAAACATCAGCTCTTCCTCTACAACCATCTTTATCTTCTCATCGTATTAAGAATTTTCCAATTGTGTCTTACTATATACATGGGCTATGTGATACAGAATCATTTGTCTGCCACAAGGCTACACAATGAACACAATGCCTTATATCAACACATTCACCAATTTCCAGGACATGATTATAAGTTTACAGTTATACAGAGCTTAGCAAAAGAGATTAAGGGGGGTCTGGTGAATGAAACAGAGTGTCAGGAATCAAGATGGATTATAGAGCGAACAGCTCATACATTCCTAGGATTCAATGATGTCATTCCTCTTAAGCCAGCCTTAAAGAAAAGGCGGATAAATTATTGATTTCTGATTGGTAGTAATTCACTATTTGAACTGTTTGAATTTTTTAATAAATTGTCTGAAGAAGGGCATCATCCTGAAAGTGCTTACTCACCAGTATCCTTGCTCTATTTTTATGTCGTTTTATGTTGTCTTAAGTGATTAAACTTTGGACTGTACTTTGTGGTGGTTGTTGCCATTTATACAAGGTTTCCTAGACAGTTTTATTATGTAGCACAGTGTGGATGACAGTGATCAGTAACACCTTATTATTCAGAGCAACTGCAACACTAACAATGCCATACAATACCAGAGTAAACAGTACCAGTCCAGGATTTCAATCTTTTATTTCTAGGCACAGTTTTCTTATCTGACAGTCCTGTGGGGGGAATGTTTGTTAGCACTACCTGAATGTTGCCACACATATTACCAGATTCCACATACGTATTATGCACATATGCCTCACTCTGTTACTGCAGACACTCTGGTCACAGCTTCAAAACACAGGGGTGGAGATGGGACATAATTTGCTTATTACTCTCATAACATTTTGGGGAGTTGCTAGAGTGACAGGTTTGTTCATATAGATGTCTGACCATCAGTTGTATGTCATTATTTGCTGCCTAAATTTCTGGGATAATCCCACTGATTTGCCAGGGGGACAGGGTGACAGGCAGTGGATATGGGCGAATTAACTGGACATTCTGGACAGTTGTGGGGTATGATTTTGCATACAGCTTACTACTACTCCCAGGATTCAAACCATGGCTGTGTGTGCTAAAAATACAACAGTTCACATCTCATTTGAGTGTGCTATTTGGATTATGTTGTCTATCTTTTCACTGTTTTCTGTCTAAGTCTCTCTAAGTTGTACAATATGACCTCTTCTGATTACAACAGTCATATACAGACATTCCTACACGTTTTATTTATGTAGCACAGTGTGGGTAACAGTGCTTAATACAACAGTACTATTAAGAGATTACAACACTACATTACCATATGATACCAGAGTAAACACAGGCAGTCTAGCAGTTAGACCTTTATTGTCAGGCTGTTAATGTTTATTTGCATACAACCTATATAAGAATCTTTCTGCCATATTCCCTGGTGTATTCAGTACATGCCTTAAACAATACAAGTTTTATCCTGGCAATTAACTTTCAACTACTTTTAGATTTATTTCTTATGACAGTACATGCAAGAGTATTACTAACCTGCCTCGAGATGCAACCTCTGCAATCTACAGGCATGGGCTTCCCGGTTCACAGCCCGCTCATCTGCCACTGTCAAAGACATGAGAAGAATATTTAGCCATACCTATCCATAATATACATGAGCTGGCAATTATTAAACAGGTAGTGGACTGATACTTACACATGGCTATGACATCCCCCATCCACCTAGCCTCTTGGATCCACTGATCCAAGAGATCCCTCTTTCTCCACTTCAGGTCAGCATAGTGATACCTGACCTGGTCACCAGTTTGAGGTATGCCAGTGATACTGGTGAGGTCATGGGCGAGACAGTCCCAGGCTTCCACTTTATATTGGGAACCCTGGTACTGGCTCTGTAGCAGTCTCTGGTCATGGTCTTTAACAAGGAGTCCTGCCATGACTTTGGACTCCTGGATGCCCCAGCACTGTGCCTGAAAATGGACTCCCTCTTCCACACCGGTCATAGTTCCCACAGGAGGAAGCTGCAACCAGTTATGAGATGTATTCCCGCCTGTTGGGTTTAAATAGGGTTGATTTCCCGCACTTTGTTGTGATTGGATGGTTTTGAAAATGCTAAGCTATGGGCAAACCTGCTTACCTAAGGTTGGCATTGCCTAAAGGGCTATACCAATGGGCAAACTGATTTAGCTGGCCTACACATTGCTCAGACCTAATAAGCAGGGCTATGCAAAGCTTAGCATTGCCTAATTTTTAATTTGTATACTATTTGCTGTTTGGCATTGATTTATTATTCATTACATGTTATATGTCTGTTTGGTATCCATGATTCATTTGTACGTACACTGTATGGGGTCCTTGTGTTTTAGGGGATTTCAACACTTTATTACAATGACACCTCACATCTGGACTTAATGCAGTACTCCAGTTCACATATTTATGTTATGTAGTAGGTTATACAACATAAAACTGTATATAGATTCCTTTCACATGTTCATAGGTTCATAGGTTCATAGGTTTGTTCTAGGCTATCTGCCCTAGGGCATTTATAAGCCTAGCCAGAGTGTGTTTGGCTTTTGCCACCCATTTTAAATTAATTATGCTATGCCCTTTTTCGAGGTTAGTATACTGTGCCTCTGTCTAACAGTGACACAGAAGTGATACCCAGGGTAAACCTACGATCTCCCATCCACTCATCAAGATTCCTCTTGAAGAGAGTTAATGAGGGACTCTGCCTAACCTGGACTGGGATTTTATTCCAGAGTGAAGGGAGCCTCTGGGTTATGAATCTGTCCCTCCAGCATGTCCTATTTATTTCAGTGCTGAGGTTCAAGTCTCTCGAACGCATAGCTCAATGGGATTTGGATTTACTGAGGTGCAGCATGTCCATTAATTAGCATGTTAAGTTTAATATTTCTACAGTGAGGATCTGTTTGGTGATACCTCAATCTTGTGTACTGCTGTGATGGCTTACTGGTTAATTACTGTGACTATAGTGTACAGGGCCTCAGGTTCATTACCTGCAAGAGCTGTTTGTTTTGTTGCTGGGCAGAACAGCGGCTGTTGCATACAGATTGAATAAGGCACTTTTAAGCAATTATAAGCAGGTTTGCATGGGTTTGCATGATGGTAAGCACTGCTAACCTCCGTTTAAATATGCTTACAGAGAGTTCGCTTCAATATTGCTTAACCTGTATGCACATTGCTTACCCCCACCCCCCGCACAAATGGGCTTAAACCTGCTTACTACTGCCTAAATATGCTTACTTCCACTTACTACTGCTTAATACTGCTTACTCCTGCTTACTCCCACACTCATTTAGACAGAAATGTAAAATGGTTCTTGGGAAGGTGATGGATTTGGACACTCTATGAATTTATCATTCGTAACACATTATACCTTCGATTTGTATCCCTGATTCATGTGTACAAATACTGTATGAGGCACTTGTGTTTATCTGTGGATTTTACAACATTATTACAATGACACCTCACATCTGCATTTAATGCAGTACTCCAGTTCGCAAATGTATGTTATTTAGTAGGTTATGCAACGAAAATATTGTTCATAAAGTGATTTGACATGGAAAATGGAATGTACTGGAGTGAGACTCAAACTGGGAATGACTGCTCATAAGGCGAATGCTCTGACCACTACACTATTGCAGTACTGCTTCATTTGCATATATCTTGATATTTATCTTCTTGTGCCATTTAGCCTGCAGTATACATAGCTAAGCAATGGGCAAACCCGCATACCTATGGTTACATTTTATCTGTTTGATAAAAAAAATTTAAATTGTTTATATTATTATATTTTAACTATTGCTCTTATACACTTGGAGGGCTGTTGCTAGGGGTATGCAACCCCCTATGAGCAGTCTTGCTCATTGTTATTGCTAAACTGCAATTCTTGATTGCAGGGGCATGTATATCATGAAAGTGCAGCTCTCAGACATGCCCCCTGCACTCATCCACACTCCATGTCAGTTAAGGAGCTCAGGCAGCGTGCCTTCATTAATATGCATGGCGCACTGCCGTTGTGCTTTTAAATGGTCACTTCCATGCAGGACTAAGCTAGTCTTGCATGGAAGTTTACTGAATCCAGGGGTTAGTGTACAACCAGTAACACTGTATATTTTGTTGTCTGAAGTCAAAATATGCCATTTCTCAATTACATTGCAAATAGAGCTAATGATGTTAGAATAAGTTGGTAACATCAGCACACAAAAATAAGGGTCTCCTCATTTGCTGCTGGTACTCTGCATCACACAGATAATGTGTTGTCAGCATTCAATACAGACATCCAAACAATGTGCAACCAAAACAAAGAATTATTGTTGTACATTTTTGTAGTCTGTTTGAAGAGCAGCACTGCCAAGCTCAGTTGTGTTGATGATGCAAACTATTAGGGCATGCAAAATCATATCTTGAGGTGTTGAAATTACAAATGGAATTATCAGTAATCTGTGGTGTTCTTTGCTGACCTTCATGCAAAGAAGCATTATACTTATACAACCATATGTGAACCTGCTGGAATACAGCACAGATATATGTTATGGTCATGTTTCATGTGCAATGATTTATACAGTTGCCATGACAGTTGCATTTCCTCAATTCGTATGCATATCTCTCAGCTGTACAGATTTTCACAGAATGTCCAGATTTTCGACTCATATGTTTGGTCCATTTTTCAGAAAGCTGTGGTTTTCTTGATAATTAGCAGCAAATCATTACAGACTGAAGTTAGAAAATAATCTTTTGTATGTTCATATGTGAATACTATTGTTAAATTATGAAACACATGAGGGGCCAAACATGTTATTGTTGGTGGAAATATAGCTTATGGAAGCATTTTGGAATCAAAGAGGTTTATTGGATGATATAAAAGTGGTAGGAAGAGGTGGACAGCTAGTGACAGGAATACACAATGCAGACATAACAACATGGTATTACATGTTTAATTTCTGCACATATTGGTGTTAAGTTGCTCTTTGCTTTATCAGTATGATTATTCAGGCAAGATCTGTGCAGGACAAGCTTCGCATTGCGAGCAGGCACATTAATATAGTCCCAGGATAATGGTATCTTAAGGAAAGGCGTAGTTGACATTTACAGCCATAGGGATCATACAAAACACTGAAAAATAGTTTTGCATACATTTGGATTCAAACCTTGGGTACATTTCAAGAAAAACCTACATATATGAGTATTAGCTAAACACACCATACAGGAAGTCAAACTTCCCAAAGTTTTCATATAACAGCAGATTACAGAAAACAAGAATGTATTACTCTTAATTACCCTTCTGAAAACTGTAAACTGTACATTCAACTCTTCAGCTTGTTGAAAAGTAGATTAACCTGACTATACATAGCTAAGCACAGCAGCTCAAAGTGCTCCACATTAATGCAGTTGAAGGCAAAAACTCACAAGTTTTTCCATAAGCTGTTTACTACCATTTAGCCTCAGTTTCAGTTGGTGCTCAGTGCCAGACATTGCAAAAATGCAGAGGAGAGAGACTAATGACACAGAAAGAAAAAGATCAATAGACAGGAGGAGAGGGAGGCAAGGACAAAGTAACGTATGACAGAAACCGGATAATGTTGACTTATAAAAATATGTACACAAGAGCTACATGTAAAATACTGTACTGAAAACAGTCAGTAACTCTTAGCTAGTGCCTGGATTAGAATTCTTAAAAGTAGTAAAAAAATGTATCTGCATATGTGAGCACTACCTCATCATACCTCAAAGGAATTAATAAGTCAGATAATTTAAATGACACAAATGACAACAAGTGACAACTTACTGAAGCAGAATGGGTGAACAGAGAGATACAGAGTTAGATGGAGAGAAGAATAACAACAATAATTTCTGTGGGACATGTAGGACCATCTGTATGGTGTGTTACTCTTAATTATTACCCCATTATTAAGCTGTCATGCACTGTGCAAAATAAATGTTTACTATAGGGAGCAAGAAGGGTTAGGAGAGTGCAACCAACATTAAGACCTAAGCAAGATAAAGCTGGCTTACTAAGTCACTATCTTGGGGTTGAAGTGCTTCTGCAAATGTTGTCTTGCTGCATTATTAAAATGGTATGTTAAAGAAATGTTTTATATGGAGAGAAATACAAATATTTGCAGTTAACTATGTGATAGGAATATGCAATTGTCATGAAATAATAATTTAATCTACAGCAGTAATTGAACCCATGACATTATGCAAAAACACCAGGCTACAAACAGAGGAATTATCACAACACATCACATAGTAACTTCTTTTTCATTACATCCATCGGGCTAAGATCTGCTACAGTAACTGGTTTATAGTACTGCCTTTAATGTGACTTTACTCTGTATTCCCAAAGCACAGCAAATGTAAGCACATTTGTGCAAATGTCATCATCATCGACCCCCTTTTTATCCCATTTTCTCCTTGGGTCAGGATGTAGTGTCAGCTGTTGCCATCTCTTGTGATTCAATGCCACTCTCCTACTTTCTTCAACACTCATGCCTATCTCAGGTCCTCTCTCGCACTATCCATCCACCACTTTGCTGGACACCCTGGTTTCCTCTTGCTTTCTTTCTGTCTGTCCCAAATCGTCTTCACCAGATTTTCTTCTGCTTTTCTGCATATGTGCCCAAATCACCATGGTATGCTTTCTTTGACCTTATGTGCAAATGTAGCTACTTTGGCTTCTGCTCTGATGTCCTCATTTCTCTGTCTGTCCATAATGTGCATCCCACTGTCTGTCTCAGGCACTTCATCTCCATGACCTCTAGCTTCCTTAACTGGTCTGCCTTTAAGGACCAGGTTTTTGTACCATACAGTAATACCACTATTTTGTACACATTACTTTTCAGCTTCTTTGGCATTCTTCTGTCACAGACTACCCCCAGTACTTTGGGCCAGTTGGCTGCAGCCAATTTGATTCTACCTTTGAATTCCTCATTCAGACTTTAATTCTCCTCAACCACTCCCACAGATGCTTCTATCCATTTGCCTTCAGTTTTACATTCCATTCTTCTATCCTTTGCTGAAGAGTCTGATTGAAATGCCACAATGTCTGCAATACAGCAATTTTTTTTACCACATCCGTCTGACCCTTTTGTTAATGTAGTTCATCACAAAAATGAACAACACTGAGCTCAAAGCTGAACCCTGATACACATCCACTCCCACTGGGAACCCCTCTGTGAGTCGAAACACTGTTTGTGCTTGAGTCTGTGGGTCTTTATACATAGCCTGCACCAATTCTACTAATGTTTCTGGAAATGCAAACCATCACAAGACTGTCCATATCAGCTTTATTTGACCTTGTCATATGATTTCTCCAAGTTCAAGGAATGCCAAATTGGGCTCTTTCCTCATTTCTAGTTTATTCTCAACTGTCTATCTCACTGCAAACACTGGGTCAGTTGTGCTTCATCCTGGTGAGAATCCAGACTACTCATCTCCCATCTTACTTTCTACTGCTCTCCTTATTCATTTATCAATCACCTCTCCAGAGTTTTCATGCAGTGTGAGATGAGTTTGATACCCCTATACTGCCAACATCTGTGACTGTCCCCTTTTGTATGAAAGTAACTGGACTAATGTGGCAGAAGTTAAAATATTCAGCTTTTGCATAGAAAATTAAACAGTATTCAATATCACTCAGCATTGGTGCACTATTACAACTTCCATGCAAATTATAAAGATGAAAAATGAAAGTTTCTCCATGGGCCATTTCTGGCCACACGTGTTGCAAGAGATTCTATTTTCTGACCAGATAAACGAAAAAAGCACTTTGTAAGCCAAAGAACATCAAATATGAATGCAAATCCAAGAACAAAAAAAGGGAAGTCCAATGCTTAGTAGCTTTAATATCCAACCAAAGCTTTCAAGTACAACTCTTTGTTAGTGTGACAGTGTTTAAAATGGTGGGTAAGCAAAGGGTTGAACACAAGAGAAAGAATACAGGCATTTGTGGTAGGGTGGTGGGAGATCCCCATAGCTATCCACTTCTATATAACATAAATGTATAATTGTACAAAGAATTTTATGACTTTGTTGAGTCACCACATCAGGGATGGGTGACAATGACAACACAATAATATTGCATAGCAAGTTGGACCAGAGTATGTCAAAGAGACACACAGGTAAAATGGAGAGCCATGTATGGGGCATAATTTTTTGTGGGACATGTGCCCATTTTCTTTATATTTCTAAAGACAGAGAAGTGTTGGAGAAGGCTCTTAGGATTGTCAGGGTGAGGTTGTTAGGGTAGGTTAGGAAGCATGAGCAGAAATAGAAGATAGATAGGGATGAGGATGAAGAGAAAAGGATGGGTGGGCACCATGACTGGAAATAGGTAGAAGACAAGGGAGTGCACCCACCTCCAGTTTGAAAACAGTGATAATCTAGTCCTAACAGTCAGAAATAGCTTGTTGTCTTTACATACTTTAACATCTTGTCAGACAACTTTGTTACTAATATTATAAATGACAAGAAACTATTTTAACTTGCAACATTTACTGTGTATACTGCTGATAATCAAAATCTTGTTATTGTATTAAAGCCAACAACCTGTAATGTTGTTTACTATTGCTGCAACTTTGTATCTCTATTTAACATGTACATGATGTGGAGCTTTTCTCCCCGGGCATCTGCTGAAAAAGGACTTAAGTCCAGTTGGAATTTCCTGGTAAACAAATGCAAATAAACAAATAAATAGTCCTCACTCTCAGAACTGTCATCACTGTCTCTGTCTCCTGCGTCAGTTGCCTGGGTCAGTGCAGGATATGGCATCAGTTTAGCAAAATGATGCAAGACATTTTCAACCTTGTCAATCTAGGTAATGAGACCCCCTTCTCCATTATATCCTCTGCCAGACATATCAGCTTCTGCAAGGTGACAAAATTGTCACCTCCACTCATACTGCTCCCAGAGTGTACCAATGCACACACAGCTATGTAGAGATAACTGATGCAGGTGGAACAGGTAGGGCAGGGGTTGTGTAGGCAATGTTGACAGATTTTGAACCTGAAGTGCTTGTTATCTGTGCTGCTATCTGTGGAAGTATGGTGGCTGAGACAAAGTGGTTGGTTTGCCTCCCTGAGATGTCGGTCAATTTCTCTTCAGCAGCAAGGTATTCAAATAGCAGAATGTTAAGTAATTATTAAAAAAGGAGAGGCAGAGAGAGTGATAGGGTGGGGGAGACAAAAAGCAGAGACTGAATTAGATATACGGCATGTCACATTATTTTATTGTTTCAATACACTTTTTGTCTCAGTATATAAACAAAATGCTGTAAACTACTATTGCACACATTTGCCACATCCAGATATGATGGAAGGTATTAATGTGTTATAAAATAAACAAATATCACTGCTAGGATAGAATACATATGAGTCTTTATTTCCCCTGTGCCATATAGATATATGCAGTTGCATGTAATGATTGCAGTTACCATAATCAAGTTGTTCCTGACATTTATTACTGCTGGTAATAAAACCTAATTGCTGTTTCTATGTATTGAACCCACTCACAGTTAAGTTGGTGTTCTCATTGCCTAATGCAAGCATCAAGAGGTATAGGAAAAGGCATGCATGCTTGCAATCAAGGTTGAGTTATGCCTGCTCAAGATGTTAGGGAGTGATGGACTGAATATAGTTTAACTGGCATGCATTTTGGCCTGAGGCCTCTCTGTGGCAAGTTAGTCTCTCCTCACACACCTCACAGTTTGCTGCTATTTTGTCTGCAGCTGTAGAGTAGAGAAAAAGAAAAGAACACATATGAAATCATAATGAATAAATGTCTTGGTTGCTGAATGCATTCTGTATTATTGACTGTTGATGGGTCAGGATACTTACACAACTGAGGAGTGCATGCAGCCTTAAATTCATCCTGTCATTTTGGCTTAGGAGGACCTGCTTCAATTGTTTTAGGTCACTATAATGGTGAAGGCATTGTTCCCTAGTGCATGGAATGCAAATTGCACTGGAGACAGCTTTGACCAAGCTATTTCAAACCTTGGCCTTATACTAAGACCTGGTATATAATCGGAGTGGAGCAGCCTATGACTGTAGGACTTCATGAGAAGTGCCAAATAATCCTGGAGCCCTAGAAACCCCTTCTTTGCGTTCTAAAATTAATGGCATTCTCTCCATTGCCAGCCATGTCTGCAGAAATAAAGCTAGCAATATATGTCTGAACTGGCACCCATTTCAGATCTTACATGTAACAGGTTGTACACAAGGACTCACAGCCATGCCAACTGAATTTGCACAGTTACAAGCATATGGATTCCTTAGCAGACAGATTGGCAATACTTACATCAAATAGCAATCAATGTGTGAAACATGGCAGTGAGATTTGCCATGTGTGATGTTCAACCTCCTGACACATGTTCCAATGTTCAACAATGAAACGTTTAATGACTTGGCATTCAACAATGAAATATTTAATGCCTTGGCATATAATCCTTGATGTTTAGAAGATAGATAGGATGACATATGACATATGCTGATGATGAGAATTACACATTGTTAACTCATTCCCTCCTCTGGAGTTCAGGAAGTTTACACTGTAACTTCTAATTGGCAGAGCCTAAGCTTTTTGAAAGAATCAGATTATGTGCTCATATTTCAAACACAGGTTTATAACTCTGGAATCATAGGGGTTATTAAGAAGTACAAATACAAACTCTTCAGTATAAACTATTTTTATAGTGGTAGTTTTCTTTAGGTTCTAGGTCTTACTGAGTTTTATAAGTCACAGTAAACACAGTAACTATTACGTTTGCAATAATGTGTAAACTACTTGTAACAGTTCAGCAACCACTTAAGTAACACACATACTGCTAGCAGCATTTTGTTCATCCAGCTGAGAAGTTTCATAGGAGGCCAAGCAGTACTGTCTGTGTTACTTGGTTGTTGAAATATTGAGAAAAACAAGAAATGTAAGTGTATATAAATAAATATTATATGAACAACAATTAATATTTCTTTACCTGCACTAGACAGAGGTCAGCTGTCAATATAGTTGAGTCTGCCATTTTGTAAGCTTTAAGATTAAATCTTTTAATACCTTGTATGTGGCAAGGTTTTGTAATTATTGATGCAGATATGAGCAAGCAATATTGGATGCCTAGAGTCATCAGTAGGGCATATATTTATTTATTTTTATTTATTTGTAGTTTGTTAACCGGGAGAGTCTGTTGGGCCGAAATGAGCCATTTTTCAATGGAGGCCCGGGGAGAAAGGCTCCATGTACAGACATAACAAACACAACAAAATCAATAAAATCAATATAAAACAAAACAAAAGTCAATACAAAGTTGATAAGAACCAATCTGAGGTAATATAGAATGTATACAAAGTGATTGTGTAGGCAGGATATAACTGCAGAAGCACCTGGAGACGTCACTCAGTTGTAATGACTTAAAATTGTGTTTTACAATCTGGCAATTGACTCATGGGATAAAGAATGCAAAACTTGAAATTGAATTTATTAATTATCTTTGCCTCTGGACAAATTCCTTTTAAGAATGGTAATTAGATATATACTAATTTGAGGATGAATGGAGATATGCTTCAGAGAGGCCTATATGCATGTGATTTTAAGTAGTCCTGGGAATGTATTCTTACATAAAAGGTAGTATTTCTGTTAGTAAATATATTTCAGATGGATAGAGTTCCATGACCTGAGAAATACAAGTTGGGGCATGTTACATGCATACTTCACAAGACATACTGTCTTAAACACATAGGATATGTAATGAGTCATGGCGATTATAACAAAACTGCTGTGCCTGTCATACATATGCAAGTGCATTTTAAATTAAATATCATTGTCATGTTTAGCAAATTATAATCACATTATCTTGAGATTATATGTGAAGCATTAATGATATATGGCAAACAGAAAACTTCAGTTATGCAAGCATTACTGATGCATTACTTGCAATGTACATGTTAGTCATTCTTATCAGTATTTAGCTTAAAATTCTTAATCAAAATGTTGTGAGTAGTGGGATTCTGATATCCTTTGTAAAAGTATCTGTTAGCTGGATATGAATCCTTAATCACTTATGTTCTTTATTTAAATTCACTGGACTTATACCTTATGCCACAGATAGCTGGAATTTCTCCCCTCAGTACTGTCCAGAGTGTTGATGAAAGTGCACCATTGCCAGGGGTGTTTGAGCTACAGAACGCAGCCCAAATGATTTTTTTTTTTCATTTTTTTTCCTTTGGCAATGACTCATGTTTGCATGCTGCTGAGTGGAGCACAAATGTTAAAGTCAACAAAATAACAAATTATAAGTTGTAATGAAAGTAAAAATTAAATACGAATATACTACTTTCATTATTGACTTGCAGCGCCATAACTTGTGTTTACACCTCATGACTGGTTTAAGTAATGGCAAACTATTTCTGACATCATGCATAGCAAATGTTATCATTACCAATAAGTACAGATGATTTTACCAATACAATACCCTAGTAACAGCAATTCAGGACTATTTGTAAAATATTCAGCATTTATCACAAACTTAAATTCATCTTCAAAAATATGTGTCTATCCTTGAAGCTGACCCATTATCAAAACTATCTCTACAGATTTTAACCCCACAACAAATCTGTGTTTTTTTCCAAAGTCAATGTATTTAAAGTGTCAGCCACAGACACAGGGAGATAATAGTGCATTTTATTCAGACACTACTATTTATAGAGTGAGACTGCCACAAAACGACACCAGACACATTTGTGATACTGATGGCAATGTAAATTACATTTTTCACTTATTTCTTCAGCAGTGATCCTTGCTTGTGGACAGCCTCACAGTACTCAAATGCAGATTTAAAATTAAAACAAAATCAAAAGGAATAAATACTGAGAATTTATTTATTTTATTTTATTTTACATTTGTTTACTGGGAAAGTCTGACTGGACACAGGTCCGTTTTCAGAGGAGGCCAGGGGAGAAAAGCTCCAGACATAGATACAGTTAAAGGAGATACAACAGTCACATATAGTGAAACATAGTACAATGCATGTTATAAATACATTAAAAATACATTCCAATTGAGCATAGGTAGGTCTGGGGAGAGAAGCTCCCAACACTAATCAAGCTTGAATGAGACAGAAATAGTACCAAATAAGGAAACAGGACAATACATGCTCAATATATATAAGAGTATGGATAGAAGTGATTGACAGTGTCAGAGAGAATAATTGAAAACTGGTCTGTAAACAAGGTTTGAACTCTGCATCACATGTACTGTTCCTTATGCTTCACTTCATTTATACTTTATGCCACAAAGACAGGTAGCTGACAGCTTCAATTTCTTCACTTAGTAGAGTTGAGAAAAGCACAGCAATGCCAATCTCAATTGGGCTACTAATGGCATTAAAAATTAAGTTTGTCAGTTTTTACCTTAAAAAGTAAACTGCTGTTCACTGCTAATAAAAACTGCCAGTTAATGGAACACAATGGCTGATAGTCTTCAGTAGCAGACAGTCAATGGAGCACAATGCCAAATAACATGCAAAGGATTAAGGAAAAAAAAATAAGGACTCATTTTGTAACAAGTACTTTAAATGTGCATTGCTGATGTTTCCTCAACTTTGTTATTTTGCAACATTAATCTGTATGGATTTGAACCATCAAATTAGGGTATTAAGAACAATCATTTGAAATTATTTCCCATATTTGCTACAGACAGATATTAGCAAGGAGAAAAAGTGTTAAGATGTACTCAAAATGTGACATTGTATCATATCACGTTGAAAATGCAACAGGAAGTTCAACAGAAACAAGTTCTAAAAGTTGTTTTTTCATATTTGACAGCACATGTCTGGATGAGTTGGATATTAGCAATAGTTAGGATACCCATGCATTCACAAAATATTGAGTGCAAACTGCTGCTTTATTCCTGTCAGGATAGCAGCACTTAGTGTACCTTTTAATGAATCTGGCCCCATGTCTTTGAAACTCACACAATGAAATTTTAAAAAAAGTCCTGCAAAAAAAAAAAAAGAAAAAAGAATAAGGGAGCTTGGTCCAGTGCAGTACTAAAAAGCAGTGGCAGGCAGTTGTACTAACAAACCCAGGACAAGGAGAAGGACATCGATGCTTGTAAAGAAGCATGTGCTGTACATGAGGCCAGGACTGTGTGGAAGCACATATGTTCGAAGTGTATGGAATTGCAAGAATTTTACTGAGTCTGACTGCTACATGGGAAAGGAGGTAGGCAAATGTAAGAAAATATTGATGATTGTCTAAAAGATGGGTCTTTCTTGTCAAGGAATAGAGAACTTAATAGCTGGAAGTCATTTAAGAGAAAAATAATTAATAATTAAAAAAATGAAGAAATTAATTCTAACATGAAGAAGTTAGGAGAGTGATTCTGAATCTAGAAATATAGTGACATTTGACAACGTATCCCTACCCTACGTATAAATAGGAAAATGAGAAAGGGTTCTATTTATCTGTTTACCAGGAAAGTCTGACTTGGAACAAAGCCAATTGTGGCCCAAGAAGAAATGCATGTCTTTGCATCATGGGAGGAAACTCACACAAATGCAGGGAGGACATGCAGTCTCCAAACAGAAGGCAGCCCAGCCAAAAATCAAACCGGAGAACCTTTTGCTGTGAGGCGATAACACTACCGCTGCACTACTGTGCTGTCCAGATGGTGATGGTCGCAGTTGATGCATTATCCCATCCCAAGTAGAAACAAAAAATATGTTAATAACAGTGAGGATAATGGTAGTGTGCAATTTATTTTCTGAAAAACAAATGAAAAAATAAATGTTACTTTATATAACAATATATTAAAGAATTTCTTATTCTGTTCTGCCAAAATAAGTCTAAATACAACTTCTTTACCAGTGGCAGTGGTTAGATATACAACAGATATAAAACTGTTACCTTCATACTTTGTAATCAACCAAAACATTGTGGCAATATGCATAAACCAAGACAATGCATGACTTTCCATAGATGTGAATGCCACTGTATTCCGCTTTTTACTGAGCAATAACTAATATATCAACAACTATTTTTTTTGCTTCTTTTACCAGAAGTCCATTCTCTGTTTAACCCAACATACAAAACAAAATTCCTTTATGACATTTACTTATTTATTTATTTATTTATTTATTTATTTATTTATTTATTTATTTATCTGCTTGTTTGTTTATGTGCGGAACATGTTGTTGAGTTCATCACACTACATTTTGCCGTTGCAAGCGTACTAAGCCAGAGAAATGCAAAGAATCAACTAAAGCAATGGATGCAGATGTAACATACTAATCTTATTTTATAAAGGCAAACCAAAAACGACTAACAGAATAAACTATAAAAGAAAAAGGGGAAAAAAAACTGTATCGTAAAACTCCCTCACTTTATTCCAAAATATTAAGCACTTTAAAACTTTCTCACTTTATTCCAAAATATTAAGCGCTTTCATTCGAGTAAATTAGGGCATCTTCAGAACAATATATATATATATATATATATATATATATATATAGGAAAAACAAAAAAGGCGTTGAAATTGAAAATTATCAGCATTTTTATGATATTCAGAAAAGGGATGAAAATAATGCATTATTTAAACATGTAAAAAATCCTCCTGACCATAGCTTTCATTTTTTTTTTTTTTTTTTTTTTGTTATTGATCATGTTGATTTGGGACCAATCTGATGATTTTTTAGAATGTAAATAATTGAGGTGGCAGATTAGAAGTAATGCAATGAAAGCCCCTGAGTTCAATGAACAAGTGCCCATTAGTAGGACATTTTAAAATTAAAAATTGCATTTGCTTTGTAGAGTTTATTGCAAGGCGATGGGATATTACTTCAGTTAATTAAGGGCTCTTACAAGTCTTTTCTCATATATATATATATATATATATATATATATATATATAGGTCTAGGACTAATGACCGCTTATACATTTCAGCAAAACTGAAACGGGTGAGCACACTTTCACCAAAAAACATTTTCACGAAACTGAGCTAAAAAAAAGAAAAAAACATCAAAGAATGGCTTTTGCTGGGATCACGGCACAGAGGGGATAAGGGAATATTCCCTTTTCCCCACTGTAGTGCGATCTCGGAATGAGAATATAAAAGTAGGGGGCTGGAGGCACAGCCCCCCACATAGGGGGTGCAAGGGGGCTTGCCCTCTGCATAAACATGATTACTGTTATCGTTTTTTTTTTAATCTTGTTTTATTTTTTTATTTTTTTTTTTTAGCAGACTATCGTTGAAACATGTTGTCGGTAATTAGTCCCAGAACCATATATGTATGTATATATATATATATATATATATATATATATATACATTTCTTCATATATTCATTTTTTGCATAGTTTATAAAGGAATTGTTTTCTTTGTTTTATAGGGATTGGTTTTGTATTAATATAATGTACAATTCTTTCAAATGTGTGTTGGATATATTTATGGTGTATGTTTATTGTTTTAGTTGTTGCAATTGTTTACTTATTTTATTACTTAATTAGGTTAATTGAATTTTGAACATGTGACCATTAGAATGGTATAAAAAGGATGTCTGGTATATTTTGTAGTTATTCTGAAGTCGTCCTTGTTCACTCAAACAAAAGAACTTAATATTTTGAAATAAAGTGTGGAAGTTTTATGACCCGTTTTTTCGTTCCTTTTTCTTTTATACTAATCTTATTTCAAACAATGTTTTCTTATAACATATGTTTGTCTGAAATGCAGTGTATAAAGCCATTAAATGTTTTCTGTCATTTTCACATTACAGTTGGAAAAAATGAAGCTAATTTGGCCTTGAGGCATAGCTATATGAAGCTCTGATTATGATTCAGGTAGCCCGTGTTGAATCAATGGAATGAGGAATGGAGGAGCTGAGTGAGGGAAAATGGGCTCAAGTAACTGATGTTAGCTTGTCCATTCTTTAGGGGTTGGAGGATACCTGACCTGTCACATTAGTGGTATCTTTTACAGAGCAAATGATTTTTAAAGGCAGAGGCTGGTGTACACACATGCTGTTCAGTGGAGAATGCACTGCAGAGTCAGAAATGATGTGGGTTAGAACATACTCATCATTCCCTGCCCCATTAGTCATTGTCAATATGCTGGACGCCTATAGGAATAGATTTGGATAGAAAGGGTGAGAACCTCCATGGAATCATTAACTAACATCTGATTATCATATCCAAAGGGACAAATCAGGCCTCTGAACAGGAATGAATGTAGGGTATCACCCAGTTTGATTATGCCTGGCTCTTACTCCTTGAAGAAAGAATGAGATGATGGAACACAGTTAGGAAAGCCATTTTTTAGTCCCATAGATGGCATAAACATGAAACTGAGAATCAAACATCACTGAACAAAGAACAAATTTGTTGGAAGCGGTACGATAAAAGCACACGGCAAGTGTTAAAGACATTAAGCACTCTCAGGCAGTCTAAAACAGAGCCAGGCTTGGCCATACTATAAAGACAGAGGGACAGCTGAAAAATGCAAAGACTATTGTGGCTGCTAGTGTAAACTCTCTTTTCAAGAGGCCAGTACCATGACAGAGAGAGATAAAGCCCTACTTACATCCCAGATGACCGGGGTTCAATTAGCAGTACAGGCATTTGAGGCACTGACAAGGAGGGATGGATGTGCTAATCCTGGAGGGAGGTGCATTTGTCTAACAGATGTACCAGTCCTGGAGAGAGGTGCATTTGTCTAATAGATCCACCAATCCTGGGGAGAGGTGCATTTGTCTAATGGATATGCCAGTCCTGGAGGGAGGTGCATTTGTCTAGGCACTCACTGCTTGAAGATATGCATGGTCTATTGACAGGATTAGAGTCAGAGGAAGCCTGGAAGTGGAAGTAGGAGTTAATAGGCTCAGTGATGGGTGGGAGCACACCTGCCAGCCAGAATGTATGAGGCAAGAAAGGGGGGAGAACTTTTTCCAACAAGGCTACATGGCAAGATATTTCTAATATTTCATAAAGAGCAAGTGCAATAGATATAATGTCTACATAGCAGAACCAGGTGTATACTCACCCATTCCAGAAAGCTTTTAAAACAACAAAGCTCATCAGGGCTGCTAGTATAAAGACTGCTTTAAAAAGAGATGGAAAGAAAAACAAATTAAATTGCTGAAGCAGTTACACACCAAACCCAAGTTTAACATAGCCATGATTAGAGTGCAGTAATTCACTTGGTTTTGAAACCTGTTATTCAATTGACATAGATTCTGTGTCTTCAAATAAGTAAAGTGTCTTAGTAAGTCTCATAGCAAAATGTTTTGCTTCTCTATATCATACCATATATCTCCACACTGTATCTGTGCAATTTGTGGTTGAATGAGTAAAAATGGAATAGAATGAAGCCAGATGATTAAGGGAGAAACTGCAAGTGCAAAGCCCATGAAATCAGGAGTACTAATATTTATAGTGTTTGGGACTATTGTATGTTGTTATAATTAAATTAGGGTTCAACCTTTAGTTCAACAAAACAAAATACTATAACTATTATTGATATAACATTACAACTAAAATGAGAAGTAGACCTCATTATGTCAAAATTTGAGAAGTATGAGCGGAAGTTACAATACATTTCTTATATTCCATTTTATTTACTAAACGTATGTTTGCTATGTAATTTGTCATATATCATTAGGTTCTCTAGTTTGTTACCAAACTGGTGTGTCTTCTATGTTGAGTTTGCATGTTCCCATGCCTTCAGTTTTCTTGTATCTCCCTAAGGGGAATAATGATCATCCAAATTGTTCATAGATGTGCTTAAAGGGTATAAATGAGGAAGGTGTGTGTGTGTGTGTGTGTGTGTGTGTGTGTGTGTGTGTGTGTGTGTGTGTGTGTGTGTGTGTGCATGTGTGTGTGTGTGTGTGTATGGGTGTGTGTGTATACGTGTGTGTGCATGCTCGCACACGTGTGTGTGTGTGTATGTGTGTGTGTGTGTGTGAGTGTGCACGTGTGTGTGTGTGTGTGTGTGTGTGTGTGTGTGTGTGTGTGTGTGTGTGTGTGTGTGTGTATGTGAATATGTGTACATGTGGATCTGTGAAGCAGTTACACAGCAAACCCAAGTCTACATTTACCCATTATCAGAGAGCAATAATTGATTTGGTTTTGAAACCTGATTTTCCTTTGACATAGTTCATGTTACTTCAAATAAGCAAAGTGTCCTAGTAAACACCATAAAAATGTTTTGTTTCCCTTTAAATAAGCTTATATAGTACCACATTGTGTGTGTGTGTGTGTTTGTCTTAAAGCTGACGGGTCTTGGAATAGGCTCTGTTATCTGCATGACCCTGAAGAGGATAAAGTGGGTATCAAAAATAAATGAATAATGAGATTATGGTTTATCTTATTCCTCTCCTTTGACACAAGGTCATAGCTAATAATAACCATTGATTAAGTAAGAATCACTGATTGATAAAACAGAAAAAAGAAAACAAAAAAAAAACAACTAACATACTAACTTATTTTTATTTATGTTTATTTATTGATATAAAATAATATCAAATAGAAATATAAGCAAATATGAGATTATAGTAAGTCTAACATCCTATGTTGATAGCCCTTAATATTGTGTTTTCACAGAGAGCATATAAATGTTTCTACATCCAGCTATTTCCTATGTACATATAGTGCATCAAACATGCTATACTACAAGATGATGCATGGTGTTAACATTACTCTGAAAATCCATTTGAAGAATAATTGCTTTGAAATCCAAACTGCTTAATACTTTCAAGCTGTCAGTAATCATACATTAAGCAAAGCTGAAAAGAATGGTTATTGCAACAGAACTGCATTAGCACACAAAAGCTTTAATTGAATGTCAAGGTTGAAGACCTGCTTTTAAAAAACTGAATTATGAAATAAGGACTTGATAAGATATACTATATAACTTATATACTCTGTGAGGCACCTATTCTCTGTTTTATTTCTATATTGCCTAGGTACTTGTAGCAATTCAAATTTTGTACATAAAAGATATTTACTTTGGTCCAGTCTGCTGATGTATCATACAAAACGTTGACAACATCTAAGCTTATTGTAGCACTGAGTCAATTCCAAACACAAATCAGGAAAATAAACCAGAGTACATCAACGGATTTTTTTTTTATATAAAAGTATACTGAAGCTAACTTCTTTCAAATTTCATAAATGATGTCACGTGACAGAAAACAATAAAAGTGTACATTTGAAAATATATATAGCAATAACACTGTATGTGTGAAAATATCGAAACAAAATAAAAAAAAAATCTAGAAATTAACCAAGCCTTCTGATTTTTAAATATGTTGCAGATTTTCAATAATATTGTTACTGGCACATTTGCTGTTCTGATAATGCTGAAAACATTTTCAAGCCTGAAGCCTTATTATCACAAAGTTTTATAATTTTTAGAAGAGAAATTTCATATAAGAAGGGGCATAGTCAATCATGCACACCTGTCGACCATCTGTTTTGTTGACAAACAGGGATTGACCTAAACCACATTTGACTAAACCAACCATACATTTTTTATGTTTAAATACCTACCCATGACAAAACAGATTTCGCAATATATATATATATATATATATATATATATATATATATATATGTATATGTATATATATATATATATATATATATATATATATATATATAAATATACAGGGAGAGAGAAAGAGAGAGAGAGATATATGGTGTGTACATGTATATAGTTATTTTGTAACACCAATATTTATTTTTCTTGCTCTAAGTATTCCTAAATTTGAAACAAAATATCATTGAAGCAAAATATTAGTATGACCATATTTCCACAAATCACCTCTGTAAAAGAGCTTTGTCTTGTAAGACCTTTCCAGTTTACAAATTGAAATAAGTAAATAAATGAAATAAGTGAACAAATATACGAATTTTAATACTTTTAACATACTTTTGGATGCAGCATCATTCATGTAACATGAAAATAAATAGTGATGAGGAAAAATTTAACATTAACAGAGCTAACATTTGCTCATATTCCTTTAAGTCTGTATGTCAAATCACAGTCTTATCTGATGTACAGTTAAACATGTCATCAATTAAGCATGTGATGTTTTCTCAAAGTCAGTGGAAATGCTTTACTATGAAGATGTATGCAAACAATTTATTATATTTCAGATACATTATAGGAATATTCCCCAGGAAGGTAACACTCTGTGATAGAAAGCTGCAAATTAAGCAGGTGTCCGGTTTATGAATATGCATTCTGTTGCCATGCGGGGCCCACTGTAAAGATGTTGCCTTTGAGGCACACACAGAAAGAAGGTTGGGGTAATGAGGCACATGAAATTGCTTCTGCTATTCTACAAAGAGATGCATTAGGCTTCCTCTTGAAATGGTACATTTTTCTAACTATGAGTCACATCACAGCAGGATCTCTTTGAATCTAAGTCTACCGCAGAATGTACTCAGAGATTTATAACAGGATACTGTATAATCCTTCATATTCAGCACCTATTTGTCTCTTTGTTACAGACTATGCCTGATCTTGGGGGAGAAAGTGTGATTTGCACAATAGCAGGGAATATGTGACTATTATTGCTTTATGATAAAATTCAAGAACATTTCTAACACTTATTTTTGTGACAGAAATATTAAATTCTGTACGGGTTCTTTTATACAAAGAATCTGGCAGCCATTGTTTAAAAAAAAAAAGCTGAACAAAATCATATCAAGGAAAGCATTATGAATCTGGTTTGTATCCTCTTACACTGATTACCATATCTGGAATAAAGCTTGTGTATGGTTTATCCATGTACTACAAATGAAGCAGCTAGCATTCCTTTAAATTATGAAATGTGATGCAATTAACTTATGTTTTACTACATGAAGTCATATATTGCTTTGCTTACAGCTGCAGTAATGCTAATTTATAAAAATGGCAAAACAGATATCACAGACAATGCTGCATAAAGAAAAAAAACAATGAAAACAAAAAAGGACATGTGAGAAATGCGTGCTCACAGACATGAAATATTGTAATGAACACATAAAGTTGTCATAAATTTCAAGCCCTGAAATATGAATATCTGTTTTTAATAAACTTGATCATTCATGAAGTGTTGTAGATTCAACTGCTAAAAATGCTATATGTTGTCAAAGCTAGTGTTTAGGTATATAAAACAGAAATGAAGGTGTGGAACAGAACAAGCGCAGACTGAACATATTATGAACTGAAGAGGTCACATCATTTCAGGCACCACTTCTCCAAACCCTTTTATGACACTAAAAGATTATATCATTTTCACTTGGCATTTTAGAGTGCACACAATAAATGTCAATGCATTGTTTTCACTAGAACTTTTTAGAGACGGAAAGTATCATTGCTTAAGAAAAGAAACCACATTGTCATTTCTTATGAATTATAATTACAGATACTGACAGTAAAAATAAATTTCCAGCCTCTGGAAAGAATTTCTTGATTCCAGCATAATTCATCCTTTAATTGTTGTTTCTTGAAATGGTAATTGTAGTGCATTTTTCACTTCTCGATAAATACAAAGCAAAGCAAACCTGAATAGCAACATTCACAGATAGTTGAAAAATATTTACTTTTTTCTCATTTCAAAGTTCAAAACTTATTACAAAAAAAAGCTTCAAATTTCTTGCATCTATTGCTTTACATCTGTAGTGGTACTTGTATCTATGTCTGTGTGTTTGTCCTTTGTTTTTGCTTTTCTATGAGGTATAGAAACTGATGTGCTCTCTGTGTCCTTTAATGCTCAAAGTAGCTCTGAAATTCTAAGCAAGCATCTAACAGTGTATAATAGAGTATTCAAAAAGTGAAAATCCTTTGATCCTTGCTTCAATAAACCAGTATTCTTAAAATACTCTAATATGCTTTACTGAACCAGAAATAAATCTCTTTGCAGTTGTTCATATTCTAGTTAAGCTTTTGAACAGTAATGCATCTCCTTACAATTTGGCATGTTCTGTTTACATTTTCTGTGCATCTGGTTTTAAGAAAATGATTAAATAAGTGTTTTACATTTTCTGTGGTTTTAAGCTAAATAATAATAAAATGGTTTTATATGTAATTTGTTTTTCATTTGAGAAGCTAATAAATTAAAAAGGCTTCTTAATGTCGTTTTACCCATAGAAGTAAGAGATGATTTTTTTAAGTGGAAAGGTAAATTATGACAAGATATAGTTATGTAGATTTCCCTGGATCTAAAGTTGCGAAAACCCAACATTCTAAAAGTAACCTTCTTCTATATTTTTATTTACCACACAGTGTAGAAATATTTGGCTCACAAAGGAGCAGAAAGTTATGATACCTTAACCCTTAAATATTGTATTATTTCAACTGTAAAATAATTCACTCCCTTTTTAAAAATTATTGCTGGATAGCATATGCTATACATAAGTTTACTGGGTTACAGTGTATAGAATCAAATAGTCAGTTGATTAACCAGAAAATGATCAAAGCTATTTCATCATGTGTTCCTTTTGTTGATAGGGTCTGAGCAGAGGGTAGGTCCTGGTCTCCTGCAGGATCCATGCTAAAGCCCATTTTGGTGATTGCAGGTTGGGTTCTACATGAAGGGCACGTCTTGCCCCACTGCAGAACTCATGATAATGCCTGTTCTGATGTTTCAGTGGAATGGGCATCAGTGTAATAGTCTTGGTCATTTAGTGGTTGTTGATGTGATCATTCAACCAAAGCTAACAGAATCATTTACTAACACTGTTAAGTCTGAAATAAATGTTTCATGGAAATACAGAAAAAAATCCTTCATTATTCCATTGCACAAGGGTGGAATCAAGACTGATCTTTCAAATTATAACCCATTTGTCATTTTATCTCCCCTATCAAACATTTTAGAAAACTTATTCATGCACAACTTCTCAACTGACTTATACATAACCAGCTTCTGATGGCTTCTGATGCCATTAGAGAAAAACTACTGTGTTTCTGAATTTTGTTAATGCTGACAATGCAATAAATATGCTGGAAGACTAGTCTCCACCACCTTCCTAGAGTTATCAAGAGCTTTTGATACTATCTCTCATCAGAAACTCTTATACAAACTGTCATCTTTAGGGCTCGCCAAAACTTCACTGTAATGATGACTTAGTTACATCTCAAACAGAACACAAGCAGCGAAATGAAACAATAATTTCTCCACCTTCTTGCCAATAACTACTGGTGTCCAACAAGGCTCTACACAATGCTCCAGACTTTTCAATATATTCATCAATGACCTCTACACTGCTATACTGCTGCAAAAAATACTGCTGTAGTTCAATACACAAATGACTTGACCCCAATCTGCTCTGACAGAACTCGCTCTAAACTGGAGTACCTTAATTAACAATTCTTATTGATTAAAACATGGCAGAATAATTCACAGCTACTTCAAAATTCTAAAAAAACTAAATTACTGCTCTTTACCCCAAAACACATCTCTACCAAAACAACACTATTCACTACCACCTTTACCGACAACACCTTGATAGAACAAGTAAGTGACAACAAATTACTGGGTGTCATCATAGATGGCCAGCTGAAATTAGGCCGCCATTTATCACGTATGGTTAAAAAACTCATCAAACACTAGGTGTATTGTGCAGTGTAAAAAAAAAAAAACTAACTCAGTGACATGGACAAAAACCATCTAGTCTCTACTTTCTTACTGCCATCTCTCTACTATGCTGCCCCAATCTTCACTAACTTTTAAGTCTCACAACTATCAGACTTGAGCAATGATATAATAAAGTAGCAACATTTTCTGTAAATTATAACAATAGAATACTCCACTGCCTAACATTCAGAGAATTAAACTGTTTAAAACTATCACATCGCCTAGCTCTTTCTCAGCTAACTACAATACACATTTTTATATGCCAGGAAATTGCCCAGCCCTTTACAACTTAATACAACACTACTTCCCAAAAGAATTTTATGCTCTAGAGAAGAGTCACTAATCACTTTAATGAAATCATCTAATACTGCAGGTGACACTATATTAAAATAGTGTACCTAAGCTATTGAACCAAATCCATCTATCACTGAAATCCACTCAGAATGTAAACTGGTTTAAACACAACTAAATCTCTATCAAGTCACTGAATCTCTTTCCATATAGCTCCAGGAAAATTTCACTGTAATCTTCAGCTTGTCATATCATCAAGCCATTTCTACCCAGAATCCTATGCCCCTCAAGCAGTTTCCACCAATACCTAAACAGTTTAAATATCATTTTCCAGCCAAACATGTAATTTTGTGATACTGATTGCCATCCCAGTTCTGTACTTCTGATATAAAACTTATTTATTTATTTTACATTTGTTGACCATGATAGTCCAACTGGATATATGTCCATTTTCAGAAGAATCCCGGGGAGAAAAGCTCCAAGATAGTAATACACATTGAACATTTAGTAAATGCTAGTTTCAAGCAGATTACAGTCATAAGCAATACCAGCATTTAGCACATATAGTACTAACTTATTATAAAACACTTTACAAAACATAACATTAGTTTCAAAGTTATATATACATAACATTACATTCAGGTTTAAGACATATTGAGCAGCAATTATACAATTGACCCTTCTGGAAATAGTGTGGTAGAAAAAAGTTAGAAGTAGTTGAAGGTAAGGCACCTATGTAAAAGAGAGGTCACTAGTCGGGGTTAGTACAAGGACATAACCAATGAATTTTGAAGTATTTCTTGAGTTTGTTTTTGAATTGAGTTAGTGAGGGTTCTAGGGTCAAGTCAGCTGGGAGTCTGTTCCATGTTTTTCCAACAGAGTTGGCAAACAGAGAGTTCACAGCTGAGTAGCTGGATTTGTATGTTTGAACTAGGAGTCTAGAGGATGATCGCAGTGGCTGCGTGCTGGTGTAGGGGCCGATAATATTTTTAGTGCAAGTGTATTTTCTGGTTGGTAAAGGACTTTATGTGCCACTATTAACTGGTTGAACTGCAGTAGGCTAGGCAGTTCAAGCCATCCTAGGTGATTTAGATTGTGACAGTGGTGTGTCCGGTAGGCTGTGCCAGTAGCAAATCTGGCAATGTGGTTATAGCAGGATGGTAGTTTATTAAGATCTGTTTTGTTTAAGTTGGAGAATAGAGGTGAGGCATTGAGAAGAGTTGATAGCAGATGGGAATGGCCAATTGCAGTTCTAGCAAGTGGGGTAAGGAAAGGTTTGATTCTGTAAAGAGAGCCACGTTTTTTATTAATGGTTTTGATAGTTTGATTGATATGAGCATCAAACTTCAGGTTGTTATCAATATGACACCCAGTGGTTTAGTTTGGGCTTCTGGGGAGATGATAGTGCCATTGTTAGTGGTTATGTTGAAGGATGGCAGGAGGGTCCTGCGTACGGAGGAGAAGAGAAAGCTTAGTTTTGTTGGGGTATAGGATTAGATGTTGATTGGAGAGCCATTTTTCCACTGCATTGAAAGTATTTTGGGTTAATGTGAATAAAGTAGCTGGTGAGGCATCAGAACAAATCAAGGTGGAGTCATCTGCATATTGAATGCAGGTAGCATCTGGGATGACTGAATGAATGTCGTTGATAAAGATGGAGAAAAGAAGGGGTCCTAGTATCCAGCCCTGGGGGACTCCTAATGTGACTGGTAGGTGAGATGATAGCTTGTCCTGCCATAGGATTGCCTGTTGCCTGCCCTGCAGATAGGATTGAAACCATTGGAGTGCATGGTTGTTTAAGGAGAAGGCCTTCAAGGTATTTAGAAGAATTTTGTGGTCAATCATGTCAAAAGCCTTGGATAGATCTAGAAAGAGTGCTGAGGATAGTTTGTTATTATTGTGGTTGTGGTTAATGATGTTAGAGAAAGAGAGGAGGGCAGAAGTAGTACTGTGGTGTGGCTTAAAGCCATGCTGAAAGTTGGACAATAGCTTGTTCTGTTTGAGGTAGTGCATGAGCTGTATGTGTACACACTTCTGCATAATTTTAGCTAGAGGTAACAGAATAACTATGGGTCTAAAGTTTGACAGTTCAGTGGAACTGCTTCCTTTATGGAGAGGTATGGCATGGGATATTTTCCATATAGTGGCTACAGTAGCTTCAGATATAGCTCTGCTTATCAAGATTGAGATGGGGTATGCTATGGTGTCAAGAGCCTTTTGCAGATAGTCTGCTCGGAGGAGGTTGGCAGCCAAGGTGTTGGGTCTTAATTTCTTAAGTAGGGCATAAATAAGTTGAAATAACACATCACGAACACAGGAACTGCTATTCAGCACAAATATACCACACAACAAAAGCCAGATAAACAAAAAGTTAGATTTATTCCTCTAGCGCCTCGGCCACAATAAGCCTTCAAGAAGTAATACATAGCAATATCTAAAATCCTTTTATAGTACCAGCTCTCATTAATAAAATCAAACAATTTATCAATCAAACAATTAAAATATTAATTCAAGCAAAATTTAAAGTAACATCTATTAAATTCATACAATACTTTTCCAGCAACATTCTGTATTTAAACTCCTTGGAATTAATGAATCAAATTTTAAAATAAACAATGTTTCTTTTCTTAAAAGCTTTAATTTATACATTTCTTTATCTAGATATTTCATGTCTACCTGTTCCAGAATAGTAGCTTTTAAATGTTCTGTACTTCCATCATGGCATTTATTAAAATGAAGAGCCAAAGGGCTCTCCATTTTATTAGCCCTAATATCTCTCAAATGTTCCAATAAATGCATTTTGAACATTCTATTTGTCTGCCCAATGTAAAACATGTTACAATTACACTTAATGGCATAAACAACTCCCTCTGTGCGACAATTAAATATTCCATTCGATTCGAATCTAATATTATTTATATATAAAAAGGAATTAACAATATATGAACATCCAATACATTTGCCACATGGCTTAGTACCCTTAATATGAATCTGCTGATTTAGCTGAACCCCTGGTCTCTGACATTTAGTATGCACAACCATATCTTTGATGCTCCTTCCTCTTTTATATGAAAAAATTATTTTTTTCTTGTAAATTATCGAATTCTGTGAAATTTTTAAAAAATTCCCAAAGATGAGAAATACAATATTTGATATTATCACTTAAAATATTATATTTAGAAACAACAAATAAGTTAACCACTTTGTCATCCCTACTAACATTATTCCTAATTTTCACTTTGTTATTTATATTATATCGAATATTCAGTATATTTTGTACACTTTTATTAATAATATTTTCGTCAAATTTTCTACTTTTGAACATCAATTTTGTGAGTTCTAACTCATTTCTGAATATATAATCTTCATTACAAAGTCTGGAAATTCTCAAAAAATCTCCAAAGGGTAAAGATTCCAAAGTATGTCTCGGATGACAACTATTACCCATTAGGAAATTATTTACTACTTCAAATTTCCTATGTATACTAGTACTAATCTTTTTACCTATAACTCCACATAAATTAATGTCCAAAAAGGAAACTTGAAGGCCAACTTGCAAACCATCAAAGTCTATATTAAACCTATTTAACTGAATATCTTCTACAAAGTCTAACGCAAAGTCCCTACCACCATCACATAAAAAACGTTGTGTGGTATATTTGTCATAAATAAGTTGAGTAGGAATAGGTTGGAAGATAATGTGTGTTTGGGTACTGGGTGTGGCTGCATTAGAATTAGAGCCATTGGGAGAGAATTGGTTGGCTAGAGAATGGATAGTCTCTGTGAAGAAGCTGTTGAAGTTATTAGCAATGTCTACTGGGTATTTTTTGTTGGGAAGCTGAGGGGGGGGGGAGTGGTGGTTTGGCCTGGGCGGAGTAGTTTGTTTATTCCTGCCCAGAACTTTTGAGGTTTGTTTTGTTGTTTTTGCAGCAGATGGTAGTAGTAGTTCTTTTTGTCTAAGGTTATGGATTTTTTGGTGTCATTCCTTAGCTGCCTGAATCTTAGTTGATGAAGTGGGGCTTTTGTTTTTTGGTAGGTGGCCCATGCTTTGTTTCTGAGTGAAAATTTGGGTTTGGTATCTTTAAAAAGCCATGGTGCAATATTAACATTGGTTCTAATAGAGCAGCTGGGAGCATGGGAGTTAAGAATAGCAAGGAATTTGGTGTTAAAGTATGCTACTGCTTCATCTAGGGGGAGACTTTTTAGTACTGACGAGATGCATGCCTTAAGTTCATTTTAAACTTGGTGAGAATAAAATTCTTGTTGTTTCTTAATGTTCTTTAGTTGGATTGGTAGGCGCAGTCTACTTTGAGCTTGATTACATAGGTGAGACAGTGGTCACTTAGGTCATATGGCAAAGTGCCTGATTTATAGCATTGAAGATGGGTTTTGATGAGTATCCAGTCCAGGGTACTTTCCTTGTTATTGGGTTTTCCTGTCCTGGTGGGTGAGGCTATAATTTGAGTAAATCCATAGAGGTTTAAGTGGGTTGTGGGGGTTTCACAAGAGCAAGTGTTCCAGTCCGTGTTGAAACCCTCAAGAACAATTGTTTCTTGAGAGTAGTTATTGGATAACCAATATAAGAAGTCTTCTAAGGCTTCTACGTTCCTCCATGGGGGAATGTAGACACAGACAATGTTTGTATTTTTGTTTTTATTAATTTGTAGTTTTGAGATAAGAATTTCAGCATTGTTGAACTGGGCTGGATTTTGGGTGTCTATGCTGACAGATAGGGTAGACTTGTAAAGTATGGCTACCCCACCACCCTTTCTGGTAGTACAGTCTAGTCAAAACATATTGTACCCTGGTGGCAGAATCTCATGGTCCTTGGTGGCAGGCTTTAGCCATGTTTCTGTTAGGCATAATATATCTGGTGAATGAACAGCTAAGAGGGCATGCAGGTGCTGAGTTTTGTTATTTATGCTCCTAATGTTTAGATGGCAGGCCAGCAGTGAGTTAGGAGGTCTATTTGTTGGAGCTATGGTAGCAGGTGATATAGTAGGGGGATTAGGGTGAACAGGTGGGGATGGACCAGGGTTTGGGTGGATGTCTCCATCCTTTGTGAGGTTGTAATGTGTCCTGAGTATGAGTTTTAAGATTTTGAATAAAGTTTTGTGATAGTGTCTAGTTTTAGGACTAATGTAACTAGGTCTAGTAAGATGGTAGTATTAAGCGGTTAAGGAGGTAAGCATGAGGGAGATAAGTAAAGGTGCATTATTATCTGTTGTAGATGGGATGGATGTTTGGAATTTAGGGTAGTGGAAACCTGGGTGACCCTGACATTCGTAGGCGGTTAGGAGGGTCTATATCATATGAGAGAATCGCACAAATTGTGAACGCTCATAATATCGAACATACAGGACCTCAAACTTTTTATTGTGGGGGGCTGTGCCCCCCCCTGCTAAATATATATTCCAACCCTGAGATTGCAGTAGTGAGGAAAGGGCAGATATCCCATTCTTCACTGTACCGTGATCTCAGAAAAAGTACTTCGAGGTCTGATACGTTCGATATGATGAGCTTTCACAATGTGTGCGATTCACTCATATGATATAGCCCAGTTAGGAGATATGGGATGAGTAACAGGGGTAGAAGTAGAGCTAATAAGACTGTTTTGGGTGATAGCATACCTACTGAATGAGACTTGAAACGTAGGCAAAAGGAACAGTAGAGTTAGAGGACTGGTGGTACCAAATTGAGGGTGGTGCTGTTGAGTGACAAGTTGTCACTGATTGGTTTAAAAAAGTGGGGTGTGGTCTAGTACCAATAGATGTAGCAGCACCAGGGGCGGGAGGAATTTGGGGGCAGGGTGGGGTGCGAAGTGAGCCCAAGCAAAGCGAGGGCAAGTGGAGCAGGGATGAACCAATGCCTGTACTAAGTTGTAGCAGTTTAACCTGTTTGTGGAAAGAGGGGGGTGGGTGAAAAGAGAAGGCAGTAGTAGTGGTTAGAGGGATACCTTGATTGACTCAAGACACCACACCAGAGGTAAGTTGAATGTAAGGGCCTAAAATCTGCACTCAGAACTTTAAAGTTATTTGCACTCAGCACTTTAATTTTACTTATGTTTAGCAAGAAAGACATACCAACAGTATACAATTTTGAGGATTTTTACAAGGGTTACTTTTTCAAATGTCAGAGAAGTAAGTAAAACTTTCAACAGGAATCTATGTCTGAGTGTTAAAAAGCCAGAAATGTGCAAGGTATACCTGTAAAAATTAGGGTCAGAGAGACAAATGTAAGAGTCAGTGTACTTTAGTTACAGGGGAAGGAGGTAAACACTCAAGTAGAAAAGAGCTCTATGGCTGACCAAAATGGTGACTTGCTTAATTACACAACACTGTAAAAGAAAGCTTAACAAATGCTTTTTATAATTGTAACCTACTCTGATTAATTGCTGGGAGAATCAGTTTTAGTTATGGTGGCCAATTGCAATCCTGTAGACACCGTTATGCAGGAGCTGCAGTATGCTGGTGTAGGTAAATGTAGAGTTCAACTAGAAAAAGAGAAAAGCAGAGATTCTAGGGTAACCATTAAGGCAGCAACAGGCAGTTATTTTATACTAGTACATTCAGAAAGGTTGGGGGGGGGGTAAAGTAGCACACTTCAGAATGGACTAGGATTTATAGCTAAGAAACCTTATCAAGAGAGCAATGCAGTAAATAAAAAAACACTTGCTAGATTTTAAAGATATACCAGAAAAACTAAATCAATTGTTCACAATTGTACAACTGGAAAATTGTCAGTAAAAGCAATTCAGGTATAGCTAGCACAAGTTATTCAGGTCATGAAAGCACTTCTTCGATGTGTGTATGTGCAATTTAAACATTAAGCCATATATGCCAAAAAATGTCTTATTGCATTCTTTGGGAAGTCATGGACAATACACCCCTAAGAGTTGACCAAGTTGTTCAAAATTTGTGAACTTAGATGGGCAGTGAACTAACTTTTGACCAACATGTGTCTATTGTTGTAAGAAAGTCCTTCTATATTGCACAGCTATAAACAAAGGGATTGTGTCTAGATCTAGGGGTGTCATTGTCCTCCTTTATTTAACCCTCATTAGGCCACCCATCGAATATAATGCCCCCTTTTGGCATGTGTCTATCCAGACACATGCTGCAGTTGGAATGTCCATAGAAATACCTTACTAAAAGGATGCAAGGCCTAAAGGATACAAAGCCTAAACAACATGCCCTACATGGACCAACTCAAAGCCCTGTCATTACAATTGGTATCCTATAGACTGCTAAGAGGTGACCTGTATCTGGCAAAAATACTGAGACTATGGATCTAAAACTCTTCTGCAACATCAATAAAATGGCTTGGAGGAACAGGTATATCTCACATAGGATACTGCTTCTGTGAAAAAGACTCTCCATCCACAAAAGAAAAAGCCCATTCCTGTCCAAATCCAAGTTCAACTTTGATATATGGATGAAACAGAAAATTTACCACAGAACTGCTCCCTATAGTATTAATGGACAGAGGCAGCTCCTGAATGCTTTTTCCCATGCACATTAAAATCTTTGGTAAGATTACAGTTAATTTCATTAGGGGTAATATATAATTATTGACCATGGGGTGGATAAAGCCAGTCTATAACCTAATGGGGTAGGTTATTTCAAACACAAAAAGGGAAACTGGCTAAGCTTAAAATGACGCACAAGAGCGTCTAACCTAGTACTTATGAACCTATGAACCTATATTATGGTCTCTGAACCTGACTGAAGCCCCACCTATTGACCACATTGTTGACATTTTCTGCCCTACAAAGTTCTTCCCTGACTTCCATAACTTTGAATTTTCTAATCACTGATTTCAAGATGTATTATATATGTGACAAACCCCCAAGCACATCTCTTCAAATACTCAACGTTCAACATATACCACATGCATAAGTATCACTTGTACTTAAATAGTTTCCTTTTACTTAATGTGAAAGTAATCTAATTAGTAAATGTATGTGTAATTGTTATTGTATATTACCTAAAGTTTGTTTTTGTATATTACTGAACAGATGTTTAAAAAGTTTGCAATATGTTGGAACTTTTCTCCCCAGGCCTCTGATGAAAAGGGTTTTTTGACTAAACCCAGTTGGACAAACCCAGTAAACAAAAGTAAAGTAAAATAAAAATAAAAGTTTGTAAGAGGAACTGCACCTGTTCAAAATACAGTAGCAATTGTTATCATTCAAATAAATATTAAAGCCCTAAAATCTCCCATGCAGGTATTTTATTTTATGTATTTATTTATTGATTTATTGATTTATTTATTTGGCATTGTTACTGAGAAAGTCCACTGGGCCAAGCCGAGCCCATTTTCAGTGGAGGACCAAGGAGAAAAGCTTCAATATCGCAAGGCACATTTTTGAGTATATACAGCATAGACAGAGGAAAAATGTTCTTAACAGTCCGTATAACAACTGCTTGCATGGCCACCGTTTTCTCCTTCCCTTGTTCATTCCAGTCTGATTTACTCTGTGGTACATCTGGTTCTGTGAAGTCTATTCCAGAGTCTCCAGTGGGAGTTTCAATCCATGAGAAGAACTGATTAGACTGTGGAACAGAAAGTCAAATTGCTGCCTTCCTACTTGCTTTGCCTTTTGATCCTTTCTATTCACATTATACTGTACTGCATTGTTCTGCTTCTTCTTTCCAAGAGAGTTCCTGATAGCCATTGAGGATTAGATAAGTTTCTTTTTGGGGTTCAAAAATTGAGGGTTTTAGTCACCAAGTGAACTGACAATTGCCTTGAAAGGTACACTGCTGCTTCTACTAGATGGTTGAATGTCAATTCAGTAGTCTTTTTCCAAAGAGCTGGGAAGTGGAGTTGCATAGACTAGCCTTTTTCTTAAATTGCCACAGGACTGGAAAGGAACTTTTCCAATTCTCAAAGAGAGCAGCTCTATAGTCCCAGGCTATTTGTACTGCATGGCTCCTAGTTGACAAGCCATACCTAGCTGTCTAACTCATTGCAAGGTTTCTTTTCAATCTTTAAAGTTCAAGAAGTTTTGGATGAGGTGTCTAGACAAGCTAGTCATCTCCATCAAGACAATCCTATGGGACCTTTTAATTTTAGAGAATGACATATTTGCAATGGTTGGGTCAGTTCTTTGGTCATGTAGCTGACCAGATTCGCATCTTCTTCCCTTCAAACATGCCGATGATAACATTGTTCCTTCGGGAGCAATTGTTGATCTCATCAATTTCCAGCTAAAATATGTAGTTCCAGGCCTGGAGGTCTTTGATTTTCGGTGAGCACTCAGGATGTCTTGCTACTCTATATTATATTTACTATGTTGTTTGATAATCCTGTGGACCCATTCCACTTCAGTCCTGGTAGTTTTGCTAGATTTTTTAAAGTCCTTGATGTCCATTTGCACTTTCTAGAATGCTGAGGTAAGTTGTGCTATAGAAGTTTGTAAACCACATAGTCAATGTGTTTTTCTATTTTCCACTTGGAGCTTTATTTTTTATTTATTTATTTATTTTCATGCCTTGGCCACCATTTGCCCAACTTGACTAGTCATTTTCTAGTGAGTTAAAGATGTAAGAGAGAAACTAGAGATGCTGAGCAGTCCTAACAATCCTTCCAACAGAATGTGTAGGTTAGGTGTGACTAACAACAATTTACCCCTATGGGAAATGAAAAACTGTACTAGGTTTTATGGAACAGTAAATATTCACATCCATTACTGTACATGCCCCTGAGTATACCTATTTATTTATTTTTTTAAAGAAAATCTTTTTTCTTGGTGCTAGCTAACTCAGTAAATGGCAAAACCATTTCATCAGAAGAGGGAAACTTGATACTTTCAGACAGAAATTAATTTTCATGCATATCCCCATTTCACCCTTTAGCGGTTTTGATGACCTGTTTAAATATCTTTTTTCTTTGATAACATCATAATTGTTATTTAAGCTGGAAATAGGTCAGATAGATGTCATATAATTCACTTAGTAATAAAAGCTGTTGGAGTTGTTATCCTACAGGGCATAATGTCTTCACTACAGCCACCCAATTATTTTACAAAGATAATACTTACAATCCATTGATTAATATGAGTCTATTTCATTTTGTCAAAGGACCAAGTTGTCGAATACCATATGGTTGACACCATATTATCAACAATTTGGTTTGTAGAATTGTTGCCGCAACCATATGGTTTTTGAAAATTTATTTTTTGACAACTTGACATATATCCATTAATACTGCTATAACAATACAAGGTAGGAATATTCATAAGCTACAGAAAAATCCCAAAATATTCTTCCTTAAGACCCAGTATAAAATAAAGGCTATGTCTGACACTTGCAGAGTTCCAAGTATACAGAACTGGGCCTCTAAAGGATTAACTTTGTAGGTTTGTGTGTTTTATAATTGACATTCAGGTTGGTGGTCTGGACCAGGGATGATTTTCAGAAATGACTTGAGCCAATTGACAAAGACCTTATTAGTCTACATACAGTTAAGACAATTGACACATAACACTGTATGTGAATTTATTCAGTTGTTACATATTCAACACTTTAAACGTTTAAAACATATTTAAAACATATTATGAATTAAAGACATTCAATTGTTAAGCATTATACATATATAGATTTAGTATCATAATGTTGTACAGCAGTTACGTTAAACTTGGAAGGTCGAAATCATGGTTCCAAGTTTCTGTAACATCGACCTGTACATGTTTGAATCCACAGCAGCGAATGCTAGTCTGCATTCTCTCATATGAGGACTATAGTCTGATTGGAGATGGAACTACAGTGGGTATCGATAAATTTACCCTTTTTGTCACTGTAGTGCAATCTCTGAGTTCATATATAATAAGCAGGTGGTGTGGAGGGACTAGCCCCACATAGGAGGTGCAGGGGGGCTTGGCCCCCTGCAAAATGTTGGTAGGAAATCAGCAGAAGTCAAGGTACATTGGGTAATGTGGATAATATCGAATTTCAAATTATCCAATTTGCCACTTTCATTGTTTTGATTAAATAATGTTTTTATTTTTCGA
This sequence comes from Protopterus annectens, assembly GCF_019279795.1. Classification (NCBI taxonomy): domain Eukaryota; kingdom Metazoa; phylum Chordata; order Ceratodontiformes; family Protopteridae; genus Protopterus; species Protopterus annectens. The sequence goes on along the minus strand of NC_056728.1, from coordinate 746,815,560 downwards.
CTTTTTTTCTGAGTAAGTCATTACTTGAACAAATGTGTTTCTGCATTTTGATTGTAAACTATATATATATATATATATATGTATATAATATATATATATATATATATATATATATATATATATATATATATATATATATATATATATATATATATATATAAAGGCAGATCCATTTCAGTCCTTTATACTGACATAACAAAAAGCAAAATAATTTTGAATTCCTTTGTGACGATCCTTTCTTATTAAGCATAAATGTATGTTTATGTATGTGGGGACATGTGAAGCACACAAATGCTTTTGCACACATTTTAGTACTTTTAGTAGCATATCATTTATAACAGACTATCATCTTAAAGCTTGAAATAAAGTGAAGGTTTGACAAATAAGTGTGATGTAATGTGATAAATCAAGTATGGAATGGAAAGAAGGAAAAGAATGGATGGATGACACTAGAAAAATAACAGAGCAGGTAAAAGAATGAGATGACAAATTTATTATGAAAAATAAATGGAACAAAGAATAGTACACAACAAATTGAGTCAAAATGTAGTACAATGATAAAATCAGTTAGTTACGTAAACATGTACATTTTTCTGTGCAAGTATTACTTTTAATCTTATTTTATTGAATTGCCTAATTTAGATTTACATGATATAAAGTTGCAAATGTGCGTGGCACACTGAAGTAAGGATACTTTGTTCAGGTACATCTGTACAGGTGTACATCTGTTAGCACCTCAATTGTCTTAATTGTATAGGTTGTGCCCCCCCAAAAGAGCACATTTACACATTATAACCCCAACCACTAGTACTGATTTTCAGTGCTATGATTTTTGTCCCCCTGTTATGATTTTTGATGACCCTCTATTATGATTTTGACAGTTGAAAGTTTCAGAGGCAAGTTTGGAGGTCTTGTTTGAAAAGTAGTCTTTGAACCAGTGAAGTATGTCTGTAAATAATCCGCAGTTAGACAATCTATGTAGTAGTGATATGAGATATACACTTTCAAAGGCACATTTCACATCTAGAAAATTAGACTCTCTCAAAAAGCCTTCATATTTGTCAAAATGTGTTTAATTATTGAGGAAATTGCTGAAATGACCTATATTTAGGCTGGAATCAATGCTGTTTATCTGTAAAACCATTATATTTCTATATTTTTCTGGAATTTGTTGATATATTATCTTTTTTATAATTTTTGTTTCTGGGCAAATGCTTGCAGTAGTTCTGAAGTCATTAATTATGCCCTCTGTGGCTCAGAAATAGCAGACCACAACTATGTGGAAACATATATCATGCACTAGCTGATTGAGACGTGCCTCATATTCAGGCTCATGGGAAGTACACATCACGAGTTTTAGACATACTGTGACTTGAATAAGGTCTATTTGTTTGATCTTTGCTTCCTCGAGCTGTATTGGCTTAGTGTATTGTTCCTTAACAACTGTTTCCTTGCTGCTATGGTAGCAATAAGTAAAGGTACAATGGTATGTATTTTCATTGCTGTCTGTGTTCACTGGATAACACAGAAAGGATAGCCATTGTCTGCATAATATAAAAAAACCGAAGTGAGAATATGTAAGGGAGATGGTATTGGAGGTGAAGCCACCTCCCCATGAAAATGGAAAAAGGATTATTTAAATGTTTACACTTCCTCATAAATTCCCCATCTCCATGAACTTGCATGTGTAGAAAAGATTACCATTTTTGTCAATAACACTTTAGTCAGAGCCGAGGTGGCTGATTCTCTTTCATTGGATTGTCTATTCATCAAATGTTCAAATGCTTTTTCCCTTAAAGTAGTGCACGTTAACAATACAGGTAGAGAAATATTTTGTTTTTGGCTCTGTTATGGGAATCTGTTCTATCCGTGTTTTGTGTTTGGAGAGTTTTAGGTATTTAGGAGATCTGTAGGATGTACTGCCATTAATGTGCCCTGGAGATCCAGGACAGTAGATCATGTAATAGTCTGGGCAGGGGCTTTCCCTTATCTATAATGTTCTGCAATCACAGTGTCAGTATATTTAGAGAAGAAGCAGAATATAAAGGATTAGTCCAGATAAAAATCACTTTAGCTAGCAGATCTAGGAGAAACTCTCTTAGATACCCTCTCCGTGGGAGAAATAAAGACACCTTGTTGAGGTTTCCGGTAGTTTCTTCAGTTAAGCAGGTAGATGGATGAGTGTTCTTGTGAGTGAGGTATATGAGGCCACAAAAAAAAAATGCTATTTTTCATTTTGTTGAAGTTTTAATTAATCAGAAGTTGGTGAATTTTATTTCTTCAGATTTTTGTCTTATTCTATTGTTTGCAACAGTGTGACATAAACTCATATAGAGCATATACATACTCACAATAATGAGATTCATGCTGAAAAATATAAACTACAGTGCTAACAGCTTGTATATTTCAAAGCAATATAGCTGAACTTGCATTTCTACCATAGACAAGATTCATTTATAAAATATTTAAAATTAATTCTTAGTGAAGTGAAAAAATATAGACTAAGCAAATATGACTGCAACTGGTTGTAAAACATAAAATAATCTAAGACCATTTAGGAAAAGTACACATTTTTTTCTCAAAGATGCTAAGATAAATTGCATTCTTTATAAACAGATATGAAATGGTGCTAGTAAATTTTTTTCAGTTTTGTTCAATGTCAGTTTAGGGGATCTCTGTGTGCTGATAGCAAGTTATCTATTCATAAACACTAAACAGTAAGATTCTGTGCTAGAGTGTATCACACTTTAAGAATCTTGAAGTATATATACCCCAGGGATTACTTCAGTGTCACTGCTTGACAGAGGCACAGCAAAATGATAGGCATAGTTTTTATTCAAACTAAAGGGGTGGTGAAAGCCACATAACTATGGGCTAGGCTTATAAATGCCCTTGGGCAGATAGCCTAGTATGAACCTATGAACCTATAAAAGCAATTACATGGTGCTTTGAAAATTCCTGTTGGAGATATTTTACTGTAATTTATTCATCCTTGTTTAAAACTGCTTGTGTTTGCCAGTATTCCATTTGATGTTGCTTTCTGGTACTGAAACTGCAACTAAGGCAAAGTTTGAAATAAAAATAAAAGCTGCTTGGATTCACTCTTGATTATAAATCACCTTCCAATTAAAGCTTCAGGTGAAATGCAAAAAATCAACACGAGCCGAATGTTATTCAGTGGTGCCTTTTATATTGTAGGGCAGCCATTCTAACTTATGTAGCATTCCAGAAAACACAGCGTTCCCATGCATAAAGAATCAAGATGGAGCCCAGACAAAACAATGTCAGTGAATTCACTGACTGCCAGAACATCACAGATGAGTGCCCAAGAACTAGGAATGTGAACAGTGAATAAAAAAGAAATGCAAAAAGCCATAATTTTTGTAGCAGACCCCTCTGTAATCCACATAGGGATACCTGCCCCCCATCCCCACCTCACATACTCTGTAACTTAATTATTCTCACTCCAAGGTCACACAACACTTGGAAAATGGCAGTCTACCAAGTATGTAAAACATCTAAATTATAACTTGTGACAAACAACGAGTGCTCAGACATCATTCTATGGATTTCTGAACAGCAGCTATTTGACTTTGTGACTGAAAATCAGTCAGAACTGACTGCATGCAGGTTATATTGCTTTATTTATCAGATACACTCTTTTATTTATGAATAGATACCAAGTTTATCTTTGCTGCATTTGATGCATGGAAAAGTTCAGTTACTTCAAAATATATGAGTCTTAAGCGGTAATCTGTCAAATCATCCAAGGAAA
>NC_056728.1:746741785-746806785 GCF_019279795.1 Protopterus annectens | reverse complement strand
GAATGCAGCACAATATATCTGGAAGTACATTGTTACTGTTGTTACAGAGTCAGTAGACTGATTCCATCATATTTTGCTGAATACAGCTTGCAGCTCAATGCAGTAATGCAAAACTATTTGAAGTATCTTTCAGCTGCATATGAGCAACTTCTGGAAGACTGTTCAAAAATTACTGCAAATAATAACCTTACATCCTTTGAGGCACAAATCAGTACTTTCATGCTGCTGACAGTTTATTCGTATTTAGTAACATTCAAATACAGTTTTACTTCAGCTAAGAAAGGCATTCAAAAGGGAAACACTGTAGCAGACATCCACTTCCTGAATTTGATCCAGCAAAATGCATATTTTTAAGGCTTGAACAGTTCTGATATTCACATGCAGAAATTAAACTACAAATCTCAAGTAACCCATGAATAAACAACTCACGGTGTCAAAAATTATCTTAAAAGGTTGTTTCTACAGGTTCAGAGCATGGCTTGCATCAACCTTTTTCTATGTTCTAATATGTAGCCAGACCTCTCATCTCTATCTATTTTGAAGGAATGCTCCTATTTTGGGGCCTGATTTACCCCTGGGCAGGATGTCCCTATTTTTGTAGGTATGTCTCAGTTTTCAGGCTTAATTTACTCCATCAAATAATTTTCTGCCCACCCCCCATCACAAGTGATTTTTGAAGCTGTCTAGTAAAATAAAAAATACACTACATGATCAGCAAACTACTAGCACCAATAATGTAAAGAAAGAGGACACAAACACACACTTTACATCTCCCCTTTTCTGAAGCAAAATAAATGACCTTGTGTGGCAGAATTTGGCAATACAATTCATTAAAGTCTATCCCCAGGATTTAATAAAATCTGTGTAAGCACAGAATGGAGCCTACATGGAATGTCTATGCACATGGTTCCCCCTCAGCAGCTCTCCATGCATATTAATACTGCTGAGAAGAGGTGTATAACATGATTATTGAATTAGTGTAGGGAGTGCAGTACCAACTGTTTTCGCAGATGAGTAAGACACTCTCTGCACTGTCCAATTGGTTTATGTCAATGTTTACTTTATTGTTTTAAGTGTTTTTTTCTTTTTTTCAAAAAAAGCATGGGTGGAGTTCAGCAATGCTAAGTGCCACCGTGACACCTGCCAGACATCTAAGAATAGAAAGCAGATGCAATAAATTATTTACTTAAATGTCATGTTTAAGCAGTGCTTATAAGTAGCTCAGAAGTATATGTAAAGGTATAGCAGATTTCCGCATATCCTCATAGCTAAATGGATAGAGATACAGCTTCATGAGCAGTAAGTGTAGGGTTTGAATACATGGAAGGGAAAATAAACATTTATTTTTGAAATACAAATTATACCAATTATTTTTAAATTCTGGCCCATTGCCCTCTGCTAAGCTCTGCTAAGACCTGCTAAGCACCACGTAAATGCAATAATGGCTGAAAATATTTATGCACTGCTTGGCTCTGCTTGGCTGGTTTGTGCACTGCTAAGCATACGGGTTCTTGAGTTTTTGCACTGCTCAGCTAAGCTGCACTGGTTTGCATGCTAAGTGATGCGCCTCATTTTTAAGTGTTGCACAATGACATGTAAGGGTAAGAAAACAGGCTATATTAACCCCAATAGGCAGGAATATAGCATAATATGTTGGAGTTCTGTCTCTGAAGGATACTATGGCAGGCATTGGTGAGGGTTCGTGCTTTTGAGTGCAGCGTTGGGGCATTCTGGATTCCAGGGTCATGGTCAAAATCCTAGTAAAAAATCATGAAGACTGACTGCTGCAGGGAGTTTTCCAGGGCTCAGAAAGCAAGGCAGAGGCCTGGAACTGACTGGCAAGGGAACTCACCATTGCAACTGGTACCCACTGCACTGGAGAGTAATATCATCACCACTATGATGACCTGAAGAGATAAAGAGGGGATCTCTTGGACACCTGGGTCCAAGAAGCTTGGGGAAGGGGTATGCTCTACAAGTATGTAAATACTTTTACCTCTGTTTCACTAATATCTAATCTGATTGTGTGCTAAACCGGTATGCATAATGGTGTGCTTCTCTTCTGATAGCTGCAGAGGAGAGGGCTCACAACAGTGAGGCTCATGCCAGGCGCTTGGCCAGGTTGCGCCATGAGTGTGATGAGTATGGATGTATTATGCTAACTGTAATGAAATAAGCAAAAAAGAGAAAAGAATTAACTGCAATAAAGTATGTACAATAAAGTCTGCATTGCAATAAATGTGGACTTAGAGCTGTAGAGCAATAAATGAATAATGCCAACTGTAGTGTAATAAAAACATGAAACAATACCATTAGCTGCATTAAGGTATATACAATAAAGTCTGTAATGCAATAACTGTGGAAGTAGAGCTGTATTGTAAGACCTGAATAATGACAACTGTTGTCCAATAAAATCTTGAAACAATACCAGAAACTGCATTAAAATATATACAATAAAGTCTGTAGTGCAGTAAATGTGGAATTAGAGCTGTTTTTCAAGAAATGAATAATGCCAACTGTTCTGCAATAACATATGAGCCAATACCAATAACTTCAAGGTAAATTGTGTACATCAGGATTGTCTCGTTTTAACCATCGCAGAACAACTATATTCATTCAGGCTGTAAGATAAGGTGATGCAGTCAAGTATAATGCTATACTAGCAATCAAATAAAAATATAATGGCTGCCAAATTTCTTATTTAACACATAAAGCACTGTTCAAGGCTGTTTCTAGGCCAATATTCTTTACATAATGCTCTGGCATCCACAAACAGCAAGTAAGCAAGATATATGGGTGAGTAGTCCACTCTATTATCTGATATTGTTTGTGGCTTCACAGATATTTCAAACCAAAAACAATATATTGTGTACACCTGCATTCTATATACTAATGCATAGATTATCTACTCTCTCTCTCTCATGCTTGTATTTCATGCATGTGTGTTCTACTGTCTCTGCAGTCTAGTATAAAACTGTAGTACTACTACCAGGTCATATATTGCTTCCAGGTGAGCTCTAGGCAAATATCAGTCAGTTCATACTCAGCAGTTACTCAGTAGCTCAGTTTGTCAAATGCTCTGTCTGTAGTACATTTTGCCACTCACAGATCATGGTTTGAATCCAGTGCTATGTAGCACTAAGTATTACAATATCAGTCACATAATGTTTACAGATTCTCTCTCCACAGGAACTACAGGCAAATGGGTGAGGTAGCCCATATTATGAGTAAATAATTGTGTGTTTAGATGTCACAGACTGTTAAAATCATTAGCAAGAATGTGAAAATACAGCATAACATTAAGGAAATAAATATAATAATAAAATAAAATGAAATAAATAAAATCTGTAATCTTGGTATGGCTGTATGCCTGGAGTGTCTGCTCAAAGTTACAGCAGCCAGTTCATACATTCCATGCAGATGTCCCCTGCAGCCACTGTTATTGGGTTATATCCCCATGCCTGCCAAGCAAGGCATGACAGTTGCTTAGTTTCTGTACTGTACACATACATGTCTCTCAAGTGTCCTGCTGCCATGCAATATAATTAGTAGTGCATAAGCTGTCTGTCACTGGATTACCATATGGAATGATTACCTAAATTGCAAAGTATCACTACATCAGCCCACAGTGCACCTTGGTAGTTATATAGGTCCACCTGATGTGCAAGTGTTCTGTGTAGTTGTGTACCCACAGCTGTTACTGCTTGGCCTGTACTGTCCCATGTGAATAGCTTGAGAGGTATGTACATGCCACAGCAGCTATAGGGGACTTGTACACATAAAGAAAGGATAGACCTGTAGAGTAGGTAGTAGTACTATTGTCAAGTAAATAGCCTATAATAGTACTAATGGACTGTATTTATCATTCTCCCCACCCCTTATCTTCATTTATTTATTATTGTTATCCATTGGTTATGGTTTACTATTAACATATGTTGTTAAATTAACTGTATTTTGGGGCATTTGTATTATTATTGTTATGTATTATAATGGTTTAATGGTTGTGTATTGATATATCTTATTGAATTACTTACTTTGTTGGCCTTATGCTGTAACTGCTACTGGCATGCTGTTAACATACGGACTGTTCTGTCATTTATTGTTGTGTGTCACACAGTTTCCCACCTTTCCTGTAACTAGTCTAGTCCAGATACAGATGTGCTGTATCCAGGACTGTTTGTAACCTTCTGAGACCCCCAAGCTTTGTTTTGGATGGAAGCCTTCTAGCTTATCAGTGGGAGTGGTAAGCACTAGGTAGCCTATCTACCACAAGAGTGGCTTTTGGCCCAGAAATTGTAGTTTATTGGCCGTCTGGGCAGTTTTACCATTTCTTTCAACTTTCTGGTTTAAAAGCCCATGTTTGCGCTTGTTTCCCACCTTTCCTGTAATTAGTCTAGCCCAGATACAGATTTGCTGTATCCAGGACAGTTTATAAGCTTCTGAGCCCACCAATCCTTTCTGTGTTGGAGGGATGCAATCTAGCTTATCAGTGGAAGTGATAAGCACTAGGTAGCCTATCTACCACAAGATCCAGGTACAGATTCTTAGTTTTAGAACTTGAATTTGCTTATTCATTCTCAGTACTTCTTCAGAACTTGTTGTTAGCACTATATAAGCTACAAATTACTACAGCACTCAACCTTCCTCTTTACCTAGAGGAAAACAGTTTTTGTACTTACTTTCCTCACTTGCTTAGAGAAAAACAGCTCTTATACTCACTTTCCTCACTTGTCTAAATGAAAGTAGTTTTTTTATTCAGTCATGTCCAAGGGTCAACTTTCAGTGTTCTCTCCTGTCTATCTGATGAATCTGGGCCTCTTGGGGCAATGCAGCAATTGCCTCATGTACACAGGCAACACTCTCCTCCTACCACCCAACACCACAACCTGTGACATATGCACTTATCTAGCCAAACTGGAGGTAAAGCTCTCCAACCAAGACTGAACTTGACAGTCAAGAGGAGAAGGTAAACACTTACACTACACCACACTCATCACATAGTCTCACTAAACCTACACCACCAAAATCCACACATAGAAACACAAAAACATTCACGGAGGCTCTCTATAATAATCTTCTCAAGCAACAGAGACCTCCAAAGCAGAAACACAAGCAACCTCCACCCCCAACACAACCCAAATGACACATAGCCCACAGAATCAGTGTGCCACTCAACCACAGCCCAAAAGGCAAAACAATGTACGTAACACACTAGTCATAGGTGAATCTATAATCAGGCACACTGATGTCCCACTCACCAGGCTAAACAAGGAGAAGGTTACTGTAAGCTGCCTGTCAGGTGCCAGGATCTGCCTCATAACCCACACACTCAGGTCACTCCACAACAAGTACAAGTATGACTCTGTCATTGTCCGTGTTGGTGTGAATGACCTGAGACATACCTCCCTGGACTACATGAAAAGAGACATAGAAAAGCTCTCTGATCTTGTAGTCCAGGCAGGTATGACCCTAGCCCTGAGTAGCATCCTGCCATTGCCCAGAATGATACTGCAGTAAAAGGACAAAATGATTGACTTCAACAATTGGCTAAGCTTCTGGTGTCATTCTAAGGGGATCCAGTATCTGTCTGCCTGGGACAACATGGTTGACAGACCATGATGCTTTGCCAGAGATGGCCTGCATCTGTCACCTCTGGGATTCTGGATACTGGCTAAGGCTCTTGCTGTACCTATAGTGTCTTTTTTAGGTAAGGTTCAAATGACAAATTCACCACTGTAACAGGAAAAGGCAAGCAAACACTGAGGGTAATGTTACTCAATGCTAGCAGTCTAAATCTCAAAATGCACTCCCTCGAGGCACTCCTTAAAATGGAGAACATCAATATCTTTGCAGTGACTGAGATCTTGTTCAAGGCTCCAGAGAGCACCGCTGCATTACCAGGCTATAACACATACTCACTTTTCGACCACATAACCTGGACCGGAACACCAAAGGCGGAAGTGTGTCCATATTCATTAAGGATATCCACATCTCCAAGCTAGTTGCTCAGCATAATGCATCCGAGGTTATCCAAGTGCAACTAACTCTGGGCAAAACTGCAATCCAAATTGTAGCTTGCTACAGATCCCCCACCATGCTCCAGGATTCCCACTCCTCTTTTCTTGATATACTGGAAAATATTAGGGTTCAACCAAACACTCTAATAATGGGCAATTTCAAATACCCCACCATTAACTGGGAAAACTACTCATGTACCAACTCCTTTGCTCAATGCTTTCTGGAATTCATAAATTCCAATGCCATGGATCACCTTATCCATACTCCCACCAGGGGCAACAATATCCTAGACCTAGTCATTACCAACAAGAGTGACCAATGTTCCACACCTGAAGTCAACTCCTCGTTGGTCAGATCTGACCATAAGCTAATCACCCAAGATATCCACATACTGCCCCCACCCCCCATTAAGGAAATCACAGTAAAACTTTCTCCAAAGCCAACTTCATGCTTCTTAAGACAGAAGTGGCGAACTTCATGAAACCCGTGCAGATGGACAATACAGTTACAACTGCTGAATCCGACACAGATGCACTCTATAAGCCCTTACATGACTGCATGGATCATGCTATCCCAAACAGAACCAAAAAAAGAAGCCAATCTGGTGGTTCCCTGCCATAAACAAACTCTACAACAGAAGGAAGAAACTGTTGCAAAAGAGATTAAAGTCCCATGAGTGGATAAGTTCCCTGGTCAGTCTCAGTAAGAAGCTGAGATCCCTTATAAGATCCTCCAAAGATAGCTATGAAAACAAAATCACCACAGATTCTAGTGACAGCCACAAAGCATTCTAAAGCTATGTCAAGAATCTCAATGGCAATACCCAGATCTGCTCTGAGTTACAGCACAATGGCATGAAAATTACAGAACCAACTGATATTGCCAACGTTCTGGCAGATAGGTTCATTGCTAACTTTACCCCCCTCTCACCCCCTAAAGGGCCCATATCTATACAGGAAGAATACAGAGTCCCTGTAATCACAACTACACAGGTAAAAGCTGCACTCTCTAAAGCCAAAAATACAGCATCCATGGGATCGGACAACATCCCAGGCTGCGTTTTACATGAACTTCAGAACGAACTAGCTCCCCACCTAAGCACCATGTTCAGTCATAGTCTCACATCAGGCTTTGTGCCCACTGAATGATGCACAGCAACACTTATCCCACTCCACAAAGGGGGAGCCACCACTGATCCCGGGAACTATCGCCCTATTAGCCTGATGAGTCTGGTCTGTAAGGTCATGGAATGTATTATAATGGAACTCATAAACAAAGACATTGGTAACCACCAAACTCTGGACCCCACCCAGTCGGGTTAGTGAAAGGTAGATCATGCCTACTGAACCTGAATGAATTCCTTTAGGCAGTCACCAAAGCTGTAGACGAGGGTAGCTTGGTTCACTCAGCCTATCTTGACCTCGCCAAGGCTTTTGACACCATCTCCCATTCTGGAATTATAGCTAAACTCACTAAACTAGATATAATTCCCTATGTCACAAGATGGGTTGCCAATTGGCTCACTGACAGAAAACACACTGTAAAAGTTGCAGACTCCAAATCTGACTTCAAACCAGTGACAAGTGGAGTACCACAGGGTTCAGTTCTAGGACCTCTCCTGTTTGGTATCTACTTCTCTGAAGTACAGGCTAACACAGATGGTCTTTGGCTAATGAAGTTCACAGATAACTGCAAACTAGGAGTCATAGTTGAGTCCTCAAATGATGTGGACATCCTATAGAAGGGCCTCACTGAGACAGATGCCTGGTGTCAGAGCCATGGTCTCAAGCTCAATGCCAAAAAGTGCATTGTCATTCCCTTTGGTAAAAACTCTGTACCCATGAACTACCACATAGGTGGCAGTCTACTTAATGCCGAATGTATGATAAGAGAACCGGGGACCCAGGTGGACAGTAGTCTCTCCTTTGATAATCACATCGCCATAGTAGTCAGGAAATCCTTATATGTGGCACACCTCATCACAAAAGGGTTCTCATCTAGGAAAAAAGAGGTCATTGTTCCCCTCTACTCAACACTCATTAGACCCATTATAGAGTACAATGCCCCTTTTGGAATGTACCTCACAAGACATCTGCAGCAGCTGGAAAGGCCACAGAAGTACCTCACAAAGAGGATTACTGGCCTCAAACAGATGCCATACACTGACCAAAAACTCCAGCTTTACTCCATAACATATCGCCTACTTTGAGGTGCTCTCTGCCTAACATATAAATCTATGTCAAACCCAGAGTTGTTGGACATGCCACACCTAAAGAAACCCCAATCCCTCCGAGCTACACGCTCTAAGGACCTAAACCTTGTCATCACAATAAACAGGACATGATGGAGGGATAGATTCCTGTCCCAGAGACTTCCCATACTCTGGAACAAGCTACGCATCTATGTCAACAAAGTTTCTCATTAGCACTCTTCAAGAAAAATCTTGATAAGTGGATGGAAAATAGAAAATGCACCCTGGGGATCACTTCTGTGGCTCTGCTCGACAAGAGCACAGGAAAATAACTTTCTTGGGTGGTGTAAGCCAGGGAACCTTGTTGGCTAGGCTTACTTAGGCCCTTGTGCCAGTACCCTAGTACCTACCTATGAACCTATATGTAATTGGGTTATTTCTACTATTCTGAGATGCTGTTATTAATAAATATGTTTTGTTCATAACTAACCTATACTTATTGTTATACCTCCATAACCACAGCATGTCAGGGTACGGTGTTTCCCAGTGAGCTGCCTACCTTGCCTGAACTGGCCCTGGCACCAGATCCTGCATCACCTGCTTTTTTGGGTGGAGCTTTCTCAGGGGACGAGGCCTGGCCTCCCCATGGGAGTGGTAGTGGAGGGGCTACAGTCACCCAAGAGGAATTGCCGGTCATGGTGCACAGGATCATTCATCTGACCTATGAATGTCATCTGTACCAGCAGGCTGGCCTTAGCATCCAGCCTTCAGCACAGCCACCTTTGGGGCAGTGAAGGAGCAGTGTTGACTGCCCATAGGTGGGGATGTCAGTCATGCTGCTGCTGTCTAGAGGCACATGCGACTCTGATTCCACAACACCCTCCCCATCCAAGGTGTTTACCCACTCATGGTTCACACACCATCCCTGTCTGCTATATTGTCTGTCTTATCTGTCTGCTATTGCATCCTCTCCTACCCAACTTGCCTCCCCACATGTACCTATGTCACTTCCCCAGCATTCCACTTTCTCCTTAAAAAAATTGTGCACATGTCCCACAAAAAAAAAAAACATCGCCCCATACGTAGCTCTCCATTTTGCTCACATATCCACTGGACACAATTAATTTGGTCCAATTGGCTTGACAATACATTTATGTTGTCCTCACTCCTATTTCTGTGATTTGAGAGTCCAAATCCATCTACAAAAACCTGTCAAAATGCACAGCTGTTGCTGTAGAAGAAATGGATAGCTATGGTTCTTTCCTACACTCATCCTGCACATCCCTAGCTGCCTTTCACATTGTTTTCCCCCTTGCTTGCCCCCTATTTCACCACTTTCCTATGAACCCCTTTTTCTTTTCTTTATATTTTGTAGCACAGGTTTGAGAGGATTTGCATATAGCGTTGTGACACTTCACTTAGCTCAGCTTAAATGAGCTTTAATGTCTATTGCATTGTTACTTATATGTAGAAAGTAAACACCTCAGCCAAGTGTCGAACATAGGCTCCTCTCAACTATTGCACATGCATTAACCCACCATGCTACACAGATTTTTACCTCAAGTAGGGGCTTCCAGCAAAACATACTGCTTGCTACTTACAGTCATTATGCATGTAACTGAAATAAAAATAAACTAATGTGAAAACTGGGAGTGTATCCTGTACTCTGGTGCAATAATAAATAATAATGAAGGCATGCTAATGAATGCAAGTGAGGCCTGTGATATCAGGTATATGTGTCCTTTTATCAGAATCTTGTGGAAAGACACCTGTTAAGGTAGCAATGGCAAAGTACATGTACAACTGGGATCATGGTGCAGAAATACAATCATATAAAGCCACAAACATACTCATGGATGTAGAAATGTTTCTCACAGCCTGTATATGTGCACATATATCTTGCAAATAGATATGCTTTTGTGATGTCTCAGTTGCTCAGTCTGTTAAATGCCTTGCATGCAGTTCATTTTGCCACACACAGTCCTGGATTTGAATCCAGTGTTGTGTCACACTTCAATTACATTATTGTGAAGACAGCAAGTAATGACTGAGTCATGCAGTCTTAGTCCCCACAGTTTACTGCTACTTAATTAACTGCTACACAGTTTGGCAAGACAAAGCCCTGCAGACAGAAACACAATGCACGTATCCATATAACCTAAGTATATGTCACCTACTACTCTGTTAGTTGCACTGTTACGTAACAGATGTACCTTAAGCACATGCCCTAATTGCACTGTATAGAATACCCTTGCCCTAGCGCAGCCATAATAACAGACCTGACACAGCTGACACAGTTACATGTACAGCTTCCTGTCCACCAAAGTGTTCACACTCTTATGTGTTGTAGGCTGCAACAGCATCTGCAGCCTGTACCATACACAACTCTATGTGAAGGTAGCTGCAACAGATCTACCAATCCTCCCAACCCCCTAGAACAAGGGATCTGGACACATCCATGCTTAATGGGGGGGTGGGGCAAAGGCCCGGGGCCTGGGGAAACGTTTAACAGTTTGCCCCTGCAAAGATAGTAAGTTGTTATAATAACAGCTATTGCAGTAGCATGCACAGTCTGATAGGTATGAAGTGTGACACATACACACACACACACACACACACACACACACACACACACACACACATGTCTCTTCCCTTACTGACCTCAGCCCACAATGATTGTCAGTGCACTGCGAGATGACCACAATGTTATGGGACACTGACCACATATATGAGGCAAACTGTGCACATACTTCCTAAATATCTACAGTGGACAGTGTTTGTACATGCCCTCTATGACGCTGTAGTCTCCACACCTCAGTAATGTCCATCTCAAAAACCAAGACAGGGGCCAAGGCCTACATGAAGGCTTTATATATTGCACTGTGGTAGCATGTCTTTGACTAATGATTGTGCAATACAGCTGTTTTGGTTGCAATTAGCAATTCTGAGCCACAGATTGGTGCAGAAGTAATTATCTGCTAATGAGAAGTACTGTAAAAAGGCAAGCAGCTGCTTATGGGAAACAGGTACGTATGAGGCTTAACACACACAGAGAGTGTATTATCAAAAGATTACTGGAAGCAAAGTTCAGCAAATTAGTACTGCACTCCACCAGGTATTTAATAGCTTTCTCCATATAACAGGATGCAGATGGGAGGATGTAGGTATGGAGAATAGAGATTACAGAAGTAAGCCTGTCTTAGAGCTATGGTGATGACATATCATTGATATTCTGCTATTCTACACCTACACACATGCACCCCATATAGTCATTGTAATAGCACACTGCTATTTGTCCAAAAGTGGCTGCATGATATATTAGTGGGAGTTTACCCATAAGGGACTTACCACAGTAGACTGCAGTGATGGGTGTAGGAACATACAGAAGAATCTGTCACAACACACAGGGACATACCCCAGTATTGCTACTATCTTGGTGATAACCACCCATGTAGTGTGTTGGCAGACTGTGGGGTATGATGTGTGAGGAAACAGGCCATTATGAGTGCGCTGGATCTGTACATAGTGGTCATCCACATATCTGGTCCTGTAATGTGTTCCCCTCTTGTTGTCTTTCAGGAACCATGCACCGCAGGAGACATGCACCCTTCTCAACTGTGGAGAATGACATTATACTGGATGGACTGAGGCACCACCATCAGATCTTGCTGACCAGGGGTAGGCACAATTTGGAACAGTGGGCAGCATTGTGGGTAGACCTTGTGCGGGTTGTCAATCAGACTGGCTAACTGGACAGGACCTATGAGGAGGTCTGACATCAGGCCACAGATATGGTGCATGCTCACAACAAAGGGCAGCTACTGTTTCCAGGGATTGTGCTGCCACCAGTGGAGGGCCTGCAATGGAACAACCACTCTCAGCCAAAGAGGAATTCCTGGCAAACCTAGGAAAAACCAACAGCTCCCAAGCATCCATAGGTTCATAATAGTACTAAGCTAACTGCCCTCGCAAGCCATTGTAAGCCTAGCCAATTATCCCTTGTGAGACTCAAATCTTGCACCTTGTGTTTGTAAGGCAAACACCTTAACCATTAGGCCACCCTCCCAAACATTACACCATACATCGTGGAGGTGGGTACCACAGTGCCTTCAGGAGTGGAGCATCCAGGTAAGCTTACTGTGTTCACCAGTGTAATACTGTATCAGTCATTGTGGCAAGCTGCACATACCAGTACATGGGTGTAAGGTCTATCTGCATTGGGGGAGGGGGATGGGTTTTATGCTCATTTGTGCACACATATTCAGAATGTCAGCAATATAGCCATTATCACAGTAGCTACTGCACATGTGGATATATGCACAATTTACCTTGTAGTGCTGCAACAGTTGATGGTGCTGACAATACCACTACCTCACCTTTTCATAGGTCCATCAGGTGTGCCAAGTCCATGGTCCTGTACCTGGTAAGAGTGATACTGTTGTTTTAAGGATCATATATACCCTAAGAAAGTTAAAGGCTGCCATTTTCCCCTATGTACAACTGTTGTGCTTAGCCAGAGTAGGATATTTGTATGTTTCATTCTGGAACAGTTAACTTCAGTGCACAGACTGGGTAATCACAGGTGTGTAACTCTACAAACATTAACACATTTGCACTTATAGTTATGAGTGACTACGTAGCCTGCTACACATGAGGCAAGTATTCCATAATGCCTGTACAAACACAAAAGGAAGATGGTACATACCTGAGGCAGCGATGCAACTACTGGCATATCATTCTCAATATAGGTGTACTGGGTTTTATGTTTAGTTCTATCACATACTCTGTCATATTGCATAACTTACAGGTGTATTGTACTGGCAATGTTAACTGGATGTAGCTGAAGTGCATGCTATAACGGGCTTGACTTGTCTGTGTATGTTGTTGTGAGTTTGCCTGTTGTGCATGGGAGCAGACATGTGAAGATGTAGGACCTATAATGCAATTGTGGATCCTCATCTGTATGAGTCTGTGTGGACTACCATACATAATAGTGGAGGTGGTAATGTACTCTGTCATTTTGCTTCTCACAGGTGACCAGGGGGGCTGGAGTCTGTCCCCCTCACAACCTTTTGCCAGTGTCTCATCAGGTGCTGATAATGACGGTGGCCATAGTGAGGCATAGGCGGGGTTTTTGGTGGCTGAATCTGTCCCAGAGGTTGACATCCCTCTTCTGCCCCATTGTTACCACACACAGTCAGTATGCCCACACATACCCAGTCCCCAGAGGCCACAGATGTTGGACAGTCAGAGGGTGGTGACATTGAACAGAGCAGCGTGACAACTATGGCATCAGTGAATGTAGACACTGGCCAAAGTGAGAGAGCTTGTGAGGTCCCACACAGGCAGATTGACAGGGATATTCGTAGGAGGGCTGCTGTCCATCCATCACCTGTTGCAGGTTTGACATCATGGGTCACTCGCTACATGTTTTGGTCCATCATGGAGGCACAGGTACATTCTGAATGCAACACCAGATGGATGCTTAGGGTTATGCATGCAGCACAGTCTGACATCCATAACTGCCTACACCCCAACGGGGACATCCTGGATTGGTTCACTGCTGTAGTGGATAGACAGTGGGCTGAGATAGTGACTGTCTTTGACCGTACAATGTCTGTGCTGGAACATCTGGTTGCATTTGGGCATCAGACACGTGGCTGAAGGTCAGCAACACCATCTGTTGGGAGAGCATGCACAATCACAGTCCCATAATGGCAGTACCTACAATGCTACAGAGGGAAGTGTGTTGTCCACACCACAATGTGGCAGGCCATGGACACATGGTCCTGGACAGTCACTTGGGGCACACAGCCCCAGCATTTTGTAGTCACCGTCAGGTACTAGCACCACCTCTGACCTTGGGTATGGTGATGTTAGTGCTACTCCCAGCAGAGCCAGTTCACATGTTTGTGCCAGAAGACGGTGAACTGTCCACTTTACCATGTACAGTCCACAACTGTCCAACATACACACATGTGGGCTAGCACTGGGCTTGACTGTGTACATGCACACACTCAAACACCACTGTCACATGCAGGTCAGCAACAGACACACACAGTACCTCTCCATGGCCCATCTAATCCATGCCCCTTTCTGATTCACACGCATACTGTCACCTGTTTGGCACAGTCTAGGCCTCAGGCACCCCCACACCACACCCTGTGCACGTGATTATACCTGTGCTACACCCCTGTCATCCATGCCATCAATGCAGGGAAATGCAAATATGTGTCTGATGCAAAGGGTGACTATATTACTTTACATGCATTTGTGTAGTGCAATATTGTTTTGCCATGGCACTTGTGTGGGCCACTACAGGTATTGTATGCTGGCATGAGTCATGACTACATATCTAACTTTGTGTATCTATGTTGCACAATGTTAGAATGGCAGCAGTGTTACAGAATGACAGGTGTGTCAAGGATATGTGTATGTGTCCATTCCAGGAGTCTGAGGGGTTAAACAATGGATACATGGTGGCAATACAGCGGCACAGGATGGCACACAAGATAAGGCAGTATACATGCATGGCTCCCTAGGTGTATATGTGTATAACAGTATATCAGGGACAATGGGAGCAGTCAGTGTAATTATGCATTCATACTTTGTGACAAAGTCTGCTACCCTCAGTGTGTGTCACCTGGGTTTTCTGAATGCCCAAATGTAGAAGGTGGTGGACATCAGTTATGCCTTTGTGGAGGAGGGCAACTTAGAGACCAGAAGCTAGTCACATACCCATGAAATGCATAACCATTGCATGGAAATAGCCCATATAGGCATGTCTATAGTGCTATAAGGGGATATATTTATACACACACACACACAGAGTGGGCTGATGTGAGAATAGAACCCCTACTTATCAACTGTGGCACACTGCAGCTCACAGTGATTATTGCATGCACCACAGAGTTTAGCTTATGGTAGACTGTCAGCCAGTACTCTTAAGGTGGATGACATCAGCAGGCCTTGTAGAGGAGGGCAATTTAGAGGCCAGCAGCCAGTCACTGGGCCATAAAATGCATACCATTGCAAGTAATAGCTCACATGAGCATGTTTGTAGTGCTGCAAATGGGAATAGTTACACACACATAGAAGTTAGCTGATGTGAGATTAAACCCCCTACCTATTTAATATTACACTCTATATTCGCAGTTATTATCGCATGCACCACAGAGTTCATCTGATATTAGACTGTCAACCAGCAATTTAGAGGCCAGCAGCGAGTCATAGGGCCTTAAAATGTATAACCATTGTAAAGAGACAGGCCAGCTGGGCATGTCTGCAATGCTGCAAGGGGATATATTTGCACACACACGTTGGATGAGAAGAGATTACAATGCCTACGTATCTACTATTACATACTACATCTCACAGTACTTATTGCATGTGCCACAGGTTATATCTGCTGCATACATTGATGCAGGCACAGTACTTGTGGATTATGAAAAGTGGCCTTGTGCTTGATAGCTTGTGTGGCCTGCTGATTGATACTGCTTGGTACTGTCATTGTAGCAAATGTTCTAGGAGTGGGATACTGGGTAATATCAACTCAATAACTGAACAAACAGAAACATTCTATGATTTTATTAAAACAAATATCACTTGTCAAAATAAGCAAAGCTTTCAGGTTACCCCTTCTTCATTGCTTTCAGAAACAATTTAAAAAAAGACATTTTAAGTAATAAAATACATAAATCACATGGCATAGACAACCAATAACAAAGTAGTGTAAATTATTTATAAAATTAATGCAACATTAATTGCTTTTTGTGTAAAACAGGTTTCTAACTTACTGCATTATTTAATCCAGAATGTACATCTGCTCTTACTCTCGGAATCCAAGAATATTCTACAATTTCTAAAATATTATTTACATCCCCTCCTCTGTTACTTCTATAGGCTACTTTATGACTCTAAATTTAATTAATTTTAATAGATGTCCTGTATCATTATCTGCCACGTTTCAATATGGCATTAGTCATAATACCTCTCTTAATTTCTGATTTGTCTTTTAATTTTCTGTTGCATACAATCTATAGAAGTAAAAGGGGAGGGGATGTAAATAATATCCTGACCAACTGGGGACATGATGGGGTCTCACAGGTATCAGCATCCATGGTACTCCTGCTGCTCCACTACACCATCTGAACTTTAAGAGGAACAGACCAAAGGTATGAGTCAAACATTCCAGACATTCTGTGAAAATGTGTACAATTGAGAGCTACAACTGTTTTAACCAGAAGTGGTGGTATGGGTAGAGAATTCAGGCTCTTGCTCCTTGTACCTAAGGTACAGGGTTTGAGCCTGAGTATCCATAACACAAACAAGTAAATCACTTCTATAAGTAGAAAACAGTGCAACCAGTAATTCCACACACATAAACCCATCATCAGAACAGTACGGTAGAAAAATACAACAGTGCTGAGATTGTACTTTACTCTGGCTTATTTCCAGGTGTCCAACAGCTCACATCCTACTTGCTGGCTGCTCAGAAAAAAAGTACAGTGAATCCCTTGAGCCCGCAGCCAATTCTGGCAGGCTTCTGACATTATCGTGCATGCTTCTAAATGTGATGGCATCAGCCCAAAAGGCTGAGGGGAAAACAAATTTAAAAAAAAAGCCGGGAAATTGAAAAATTAAGGGGTGCCACTCGGGAATCGTGGCATCCCATTATTTGGACCTCAAAAACAAGTAAAAAACAAGAAATTCAGTACGGTTGAGAGGTATGCTGTGTAGGCTATATTAAATTCCCCCCTATATATTTTACACTGTCACTTTAATCATATTCTTATATTTTCCATTTTCCTAACTCTATTTTTTTTTAACGTGTTCCTGTGTAACATCCAATATTCCCACTGGAAGTGAGATTATGTACTATTTGGTATTCCACATTTATGCTAATAAGATATCCATTTTTTTTTTATTTTGTCTTGGTGACCAAGTGGATCATTTCCCAGAGTAAAATTGCAGTGATCCAAATGTTTGTGAAAGTAGGTTTTTGGCAAAGTTGTCTTGTGGTTTTAGGTTTATGGTAAGTGAAAATTTGATTATGTGAAGTAGATCCATATATATATATATATATATATATATATATATATATATATATATATAAGGAACACACCCTCACATGACCAATTCAAATCCAAACTAAAACATCGACTTAGCAATCACTGGCTATGCTCCTGTCACTTCCAGGTTACCCCCCTTCCTTTCCTGTTACCTTCTCTCCACAAAGACTCATCACCTGCGACTTTTTGCTATATTAGTACCACATTCTGTGTTTACCATCCCAGTAGCTCACTCAACTCCCGACTGTACTTTACTCACAGCTTCTGGGTTGCCAACTGGACTGTTTCTATCTGCAGGTCTGCTTTAGTTCCCACTATCCTGTATTTTTTACAGCAGCCACGACATTTGTAATTATGTAGGCTCATGTATGTAATGTCCTTGTCTTAATATTGTAAACATGCATTGTATTTGTCTGCTGATGTTTTTGAATTTAATTGTTTTTTTCTTTCTCAATATTGTAATCATGCATTTGTATTTTATGTCAATGTTTGAATGTAAATACTGCCTGACTTTATACTTCTGTGGAGCTTTTCCCCCTGGTGCTCCACTGAAAATGGGCCTCTGGCCCAGTCAGACATTCCCGGACAACAAAATGTAATAAATAATAAAATAAAACATGTAGGTAGAAAGATGCACATGTGTATGTATGCATGTGTGTGTGTATATATATATATATATATATATATATATATATATATATATATATATATATATATATATATATATATATATATCCTGGTTGACAAGCTCAGTGCTGGCAGTGACTATTTTAGCAAAAAGGACTGCTTGAATTCTTCCATTTTCTTAATGAATACTATGTCTTCTGAAGTCAGTCTGGAAAAATTTCATACTCTGTCCTTTTATCATGTTACGTTTCATGTGGTATGCATACATACCTCTAGAGTTTATGTAATAGTTGCCACTAATGACTTCACTGTAAACCTCTGTGAATAAATACATTTATGCCCTGTTGCACCAAGAACTTGATCACTTTACAGTTCTTTGAGATATAATCTTCAAATGTTGCAGAATCTTTAAGATATTTGTGGAATTCCAGTTTGCCTTGGGTATTCCATAGTCTATGAAAAACTGAAATGTTAGGAAGGCTGTACAGAACAACTAGAATATTATAATATTAGAAAACAAAACACTGGTCAAGGTAAATGGAATGGCACCTGTGATTGTTTGAAGAAAGAATAGAAATTTCAAGGATTTTTTTTGGGGGGGAAACATAATATTTTGAATACTAAGGAAAATCATCCTAAATGAAATTTTTATTGCGAATCAAAGGGAATTTATACATGGGGAAGTTTAGGGTTTGTAGATACATCACTAATAACTCATATTGTGCCAAGAGAGTAATTGAGAGGTTCCTTAGAGGGAGACACTTGTAGTTCAGAAATGATGGCTTATAGTACAAAGTGGAGGGAATGTCCAAGTTAATGTATATCGAAAATTATTGGAGCATTTAGAATGAGGATAAATGAATATATATAGGGACCACAAAGAGAGGTGACAACAGTAATGCACTTTACTGCTATATCACTGTCTGTAAGTATTGTTCACAGCCATAGTTTCACATTTTGGAGTGTGTGGGAGATGGTTTGACTGGAAATGATCCAGAAACATTGTTTAAAACTCATGAACTATACTAGCATTGACTGTTTACTGCCAAACACTCTAGCACTTCTTCTTGTCATTGTCACTCTAGTTTCTTAATTTGCTAACTAGTGAAACGATAGTACCAAACTTAATTCTGTTTGTAAATGTGTTAACCTTGGGTCTGTCCTTATGATATTTTGACTTCTAGTTGTGTGGCTTACTGTTTTTCCTGTGTCCATAAGTGTTTTGTTTATGAATTGACTCTCTGCAACCTCAGCTAAGCCTGAAATTGGTCAACTGTGATCAGTATTTTACTTTAGTATTAAACATAATGTAGATCAGAATGCAAGTGCAGTGTCCTGTATCTTTAAGAAGCATGTCAAGGCTGCACATGCACGTATAAATTCCAGACACACGCACTCCCTAGTGCCATTTTGTAAGAGCAGCCAGAGTGAGAGCCTGCCTGATCACAATTAGTTTGCATATAAGTTAATTATGTTAAAGTCAGTAAACTTCTATAGTGATGCGTTTGTATAAAATAAAGCTGCTTAAAATGAACCCACGTAGACTCTTCTAGTGTCCAAAGTAGGAGAGTGACACATACATGCATACATACATAAATAAAGAATGTGCCTCTGCGTGAATAAGTTAAATTTAAAAGATATTTTGAAATGTAGACTGGTGCATTCATAGTTTATAATACCTGATGGCATTGCTGATTTCATATTTTGTGATATTTTCTTACATATTTGCTTTTGTCTAATAACAGATTTTTTTTCAGAATATGAAACATTAATCAGCTAGTTTCTTTCTTTTTTTTAATAATTGTTGTCTAAGACATGTAGTTATTTGACTGCATGTAAGAAAAAGTTGTACATATCTATTCCAAGTCTAGTTTCATGAAGGAGTTGATGGCATGTGATTAGTCTACTTAAAGAGGTAAAACAGATTGTTCTGCATTTATTGACGATCTTAGTTAATGGAATAAAAGTGTTTACATATGTCGGGTTGCTAGTTTGTCCTCAGTTGTTTAGACCACATCCAGAGCTTTGTTGCTCTTTGGCATGAAGCTAAAGTGTTAATTTTTATGTGAAAAATTTTACATTAAGCATTCTCAAGCAAAACAGGTATTAAATGAAAAGGCATCATCTAAATCATCTGAGAAATATTTTATGTTTAAATGTAAGAAGGTCTGAAAATGCCTAATAAGAATGACTTCTTCCTTTTTTAATTTCAGTCACAAGTTTATCTTTAGCCTTTTCTTCTAATGCAGGTTTTTAATTAGTTACTTCATTTATTTATTAATTAGTTAATACTCATTAATTAACTAGTTAAATAATTACATTTTCATTGCTAGCAGAGTTATTTCCTGGGGTTTGTTTTGTTGTAATGTCTAGAACTCGATGTAGACCACAAGCTCTGTTTTGGGAACAATTTATTTTACAGTACTTTCAAAAATTATAGAATTAAAAAAATAAAAAGACAGTAAGAATGAATGTAATGTACATTTTGTTGGATGCCTGTGTAACTTCAGTCTAATTTATTAGTTGACTGAATGAGTATTCAATTGATTTTCTTTCATGAGTGATCTTATCATGGATAATGTCACTTCTGATTTTTCTGACACAATCTGAACAAATGTAAGAAATGTAAAGAATGTTAACACTGCATAAATAACAAACGCATAAGCAAAACTAAAAGCATTGCCACAAAAAGAATTGAGATGATGTTAATAAAAAAGAGACTACTGTGGATATATATTGATTAGAAGAAGTTACAAAGTAATAACTAAGTAAAAACATGAAACAGCAGACTTCCAAAGCCTTAAATCTATTTACTACACTAGTGAGATTCGTGCAAAAGTGATTTACTTAATGAGCAAAAATTATTTTACCAGGGATAATTCAGGCAACTTCATCTGTAAATACAGATAATTAAAATACAGTCATTACTAGATATAGTAAAATTGCAGTGAGTATGCAGTACGGTTTTAAGAAATTAGGAGGATGACACAAAAGTTGCATTCATTTGTCCCTTTACCAAGTTAAAGGAGTCTTTATTTTTATTGTTTTTTTTTATAGGTGGCTTCATATAATGCTTCAGCAATTTATTTCACTGAGAAGATCTCTGCCAGAGTGACCTAGGAAGAATTTGTATTCAGCTAGAGAAAGTCTGATGTACAGAATCTGAGATGGATTGAGTGGTGGCTTAAATTTCAGATGTCGGGATATATCTTTCAGTGCTAACCATGAGTCTGGGTATGAGGGAATAACAGTAATTATGAAAATGTAGCTTTCAAAATGGCAGGCCACACATTGTGACTGTTCTTTCAGAGATGGATATCCATCCTGTATGATGTTAAGGGTGAAATGTTGCTTCTGTCTGTTCAGGTTCAAGTACCAAACTGCAAAATTTGATATTGTTCTTTTTATGGGTGAGCTTGGGGTGACTTCTGTTGTTATGATGAGTCAGCAGTTATTACATAGAAAAGCTTTCATTTCTTTGGACAACACAATTATGGAAAAGTACAAAGATGCAAAGAGCTCTAAGAGGTGTAGCAGATTTATCTCTCAATCAGATGCTGTTTTCTGTATTCTACTTGATAAGGCAATTGAGGGTATGCTCAGGTAACTCAATATTGTCTGAGCTTCAATGTCTGTCTGGTAACTTGACGTGAAAGGATGGACCTTATTTACTGACAGACATAGGCCAAGGGGGAAAGGTAACACAGCATGGGACATGCGTGTCCTTGTATGTTGTCCTGTCATTTTTAAAGTAGCTCATGTGACCAATACTGGGTAATTCCCATACTTGAACTGGAAAAGAAGGAGAAAGTACTGGAGCTAGTCAAGGAAGAGGTAGCATGAATGGCAGGAGTAGTGGAAATTCTGCATGATTTGGGTAGAACTGATAATTACGTGATTCCTAAGAAAAGTAGGAGAACCTAATGATAACAGGGATCAGCAGGAATTTTTATGATGGAAGTCAAAATTCTAGATATTAGGAAGGGCAGAAAGAGAGGAAAAAATGAGACTAGAAGGGGATTCAATAGCATAAGGATACATTGCAGAGTGGTGAAGGAATAGGGTTGAAAATTTCTGTATCCCTGATAAGAAATTTTTGGGAAAAAAAGAGAAGGAGTATTTGAAGTACTATCAGGTCCAAAACAAAAGAGCAGGCATGGTAATGCATTGAGAAGTTAAAAGGAAAAACATCCATTGTTAGACTGACTGATGGTTACTGATGACCCTAGAAGAAGAATCGACAAGAATATACTGCAGTGGAAGGAATACTCAGAGTAATAGAGAATATAAGTGCCATTGTGTAATGGACTGCAATAAAGCAATTAGATGGACTGTGTGTTGTCAGTTATAGAAGTTTAATATATCTATAAAATGTCCAGCCTGATAAAATCTGCATAGGTATGATGAGGAAATAAGGCTTCTTCAGGCAGATAAAAAAGACTTAAAGAGATCTCAAGGTGTTAGGTTGCTATCCTTTCCATCAGATGCAGTCCTGTTACAGAAGACATTTACATTCAATACCATTTGGTCGAACAAAAAAATGCTGAAAATACTGTCAGCAATCTTAGAGGGTACACTTTTTCACAGTGTTGTGTGACCTAGGAGTTGGTGTGTGTGTATATACATATATGGGTCTCTTTCAAATTACTAAAGTTTCAAAACTTTGAACATCATACTGCCAAGGCCATATGATCAAAGTTCTGAAACTTTGAAACTATTTTTTTTTATGTTTTAGTAAGAGGGGACAAGCCCCCCTGCACCCCCTGCTGATTAAATATACCAACACCGAGATTGCACTATAGTGAGAAAAAACAGTGTATTTCCCATTCTGTGCTATACACTGATCTCCATTCAAAACATTCAAAGTTTCTAAACTTTAACCATATGGTCTCGGTCATATGATGTCTGAAGTTTTGAAACTTCTGCAATCTGATAGGCATATATATATATATATATATATATATATATATATACATATATATATATATATATATATATATATATATATATATATATATATATATATACATATATATATACATATATATATACATACATACACACACACACACACACACACACACACACACACACACACACAGACACAGACAGACACACACACATACATCTATATCTGCTGTGGGGTTATTTGTTGCCCTACACCCTGCAAAAAATATTTTTACAAAAATTGCAGAAAGTGATTTTTGGCAACTTATGTTGGATCAAAAAGTTTTCAATGTAAATTTTGTTGATCTATCATCATAAACCCAATTCCACTATGTACTCATTATCTGTGTGATTTACTACAATGTGCCTTTTTCGTTATAACAATATATTTTAGATTTAGTTAGTTATGTGAAAAACAATAGTGAGTCGCATGTGGGTTACACAAGACTCCGATAAGAATGATTAAAGACATAATAATGAGTACTTCCAGTTACTGGAGGTGTGACAGAAGGTGTTATAATACATACATAGGAAACCTTTTTGTTATTGGCCAGCTTTTCAACACTCAGAATGTCATCACTACAAGGTTTTTAGTGTCTTATAATGGTGGTTAGGCTAAAAGAAAAAGAATGAGAAGGTAAATATTGCTTTTTTATCACTTTTCAATCTCATCGAGTTTGTGTCTGTTATCTCTGATTTGGTGTGTGTGTGTGTGTGTGTGTGTGTGTGTGTGTGTGTGTGTGTGTGTGTGTGTGTGAGTGTGTGTAATATAGATTTATATATATATATATATATATATATATATATATATATATATATATATATATATATATATTTATGGGTCCTATTTAAGTGGTCAAAGTTTAGAACTTCAGATTTCATATGGCCAAAACCATATCATTGAAGTTTTAAAGCTTCGAACACTTAAAAAGAGATCTCCATACAGTGTGGAATAGGAATATTCCCTTTTCCTCACTGTAGTGTGATCTCAGAGTTGGTATATTTTAATAGCGAGGGTATGGGGGGTGCAGGGGGGCTTGCACCCCTGCATATATGTGTTTTAAATTGGTTTGTTTTTTTTGTTTTCTTTTTAATGTTCAAAATTACAAAACTTCGATCATATGGTCCCGACCATATGAGTTTGAAGTTTTGTAATTTCGATCAGTCAACGTAGATCCATACAGATCCCTGACGGCACTTTCTGTCGAAGCAGAAATCACAGAAAATACATAACCAAAAGTACTGTTCACAGAAGCAGCACTTTTGGTTATGTATGCTGGTTGTGCCGGTCACACTACAGTGTGGTTAAGGGAGAATTCCCTTTTCCCCACTGTAGTATGACCTTGGAGTGTGAATATAAAAGTAGGTGGGTGTGTCGGCTTGCCCCCCTGCATAAAAGAAGATTATTGTTGTCTTTTTTTTTTTTTTTTTTTTTTAACAAGCTTTAACGAAAGTGCTTTTTTGGTGAAAGCGCTTTCGTTAAAGTGCGTTCAGGTATTGTGGATTCGGACTATTGAACTTTCGTTCAATAGTCCTAGATCCATATATATATAGATATATATATATATATATATATATATATATATATATATATATATATATATATATATGGTTTACCTTCATTTTGTCACACATGGTATGTGCAATTATCCTGTTGTGCAACCCCTATTACCAAAATACGGAGAACTTCGAAGGATCATATGTCGAAAATAGTTTGCTGGAAAGCCATTTCCATCATTTTATCCATGTGTTTGAATGGCAAAAAAGCATTTGCTTATTTACCATTCAACAACATGGTTAATCGGCATTATGCACATTAATCACACAGCGTACGACAATTCAAAGGTAAACCTATAAATATAAATATATACATATATATATATATATATATATATACATAGATATATATATATATATATATATATATATATATATATATATATATATATATATATATATTTATATGTTGTCTGCATGTGTTAGAGAGAGAGAGAGATATATAGTGGGCTTTTCTCATTAAAAAATAATATTTTGTAGTTTTTTTAACCTTGGAAGTATCACTTTTTAAGTAGAGAACCAACTGGATAAATAAAAACGGTCAAATACCAAAACTCGATAAGGCCACCCAGATCACTGTAGCTCGAGCAGGAACCGAGTAAGGAAACTACCTTACACAGATATCTGTGTAACAGGTTCTGAAGAAGTCTGCTTAGTGTGGATGAAAGCGCTCAACCTGTGTTGCTTTTCTGGCTGTAATAAACCTGTGTTTATTTGGATCGAGGTGTGGATTTTTGTACTACAGATATCTGTGTAAGGTAGTTTCCTTGTTCGGTTCCTGCTCGAGCTACAGTGATCTGGGTGGCCTTATCGACTTTTTAAGTAGAGACCTCAAAAGCTTTTTGATGTTTTTGGTTGAATAATCATGTCAGTTAAATGACATGTGATTACTCATAAGTGATTCCATACACATGTACTAGAATTGCACCCTGACCAAGTAGCTATGGGGAAAGTTGTGATGAGCTCAAAGAAATATAGTCATTATGAGGTTCTAATAAACTAGATTAAATGTGGCTGAGGAAGGCAAAACTCAGAATATGTCATGATGAAGAATACTAATCTTCTTGGCTAAAAGAGTCAAAGGAACAATTACAAAGAGCTGCAAAGACAGAGCAATGAGCATCTTAGTATTCATGATAGGGGAATATGTATGTGTGGTGCAGCAGTTAGCGTTGTCATCTCACAGCAAGAGATTCTCCGGTTTGATTCTCGGCTGGAGCGTCTTCTGTGTGGAGTCTGCATGTCCTCCCCACAGTCGAGTGATGTTTAAAGACATGCAGGTAGGTGTGTGCATGAATGGGTGTGCCTTTTTTGAAGGTTGGAGGTTGGGCTGGCACCTCAGCACTGTAAAATTCCACAGCCAATCATTAGCGGACCAGAGTTCCGCTGTGGCGACCCCTAACCGGGAAAAGTTGAAAGACATTAGTTTTTTTATTCAGAGAATGATGAATACAGTGAAACAGAAGTAAATTAGTAACATTTTCCAAACTGAGACAGTAATTTGTCAGGTCTACTAATTAGTAACCCTGCACATGATTCATGCTGGAGTAGATGCTAGGATGTTGTACGCATTGAATAACTATTATTGAATTGTAGCAAGGGATGTATCTGTGTTTTTACACAGACTAGCCATCGGTATGTCATAATGTCTCACAGTGTGTTTCAGAAAGAGGTCCACACTAAGCTGTTATTCTATGTTTTCCATAAGGAAGTGTACTGTAGTGATCACTTTTTTTTTATTGTCACTTTCTGGATAGTTTTAAAAATAACATTAACAAAAAGAAGGATACACAAATGTAGGCCTTCTAGACCAGATTGAAAGGGCCCTAAAATTCCTTTAGGAGATGATGCACACAAAGAGGTACCTTTATTGTAAATGGAATGTTAAAGCACAACTTCTAACAGCCTTACTATATTTCAGAGTCTGAACTCCTACAAATTTAAAGCAAGACTTAAGTTTCCTTGAGATGCAGTTTTTCAAGGTATATTTTCATGAAAAGGATGACAATGAGCCAAATAAATAAATATTTATATGTGTACCCTCTCTGTAGGGGCTTCAGTACATTATTAGCCACTTAAAAGCATAGCCTTGACTGTTTTGTGCATATGTGCATTGTGTGTGTGTGTGTGTGTGTGTGTGTGTGTGTGTCTGTGTGTGTGTGTGTGTGTGTGTGTGTGTGTGTGTGTGTGTGTGTGTGTGTGTGTGTGTGTGTGTGCATGTGCATGCATGTGCATGCGTGTGTGTGCGTGTGTGTGTGTGTATGTGTGGTGCAACAGTTAGCGTTGTCACCTCACAGCAAGAGGTTCTCCGGTTTGATTCTCGGCTGGAGTGCCTTCTGTGTGGAGTCTGCATGTCCTCCCCACAGTCGAGTGATGTTTAAAGACATGCAGGTAGGTGTGTGCATGAATGGGTGTGCCTTTTTTCAAGGTTGGATGTCGGTCTGGCACCTCAGCACTGTAAAAATCTACAGCCAATCATTAGTTCATGTGTGTGCGCGTGTGTGCATGTGTGTGTGCGTTTATGTGTGTGTGTGTGTGTGTGTGTGTGTGTGTGTGTGTGTGTGTGTGTGTGTGTGTGTATAATGCATACATGTATGTGTATACACACACATACACACACACACAAATATATATATATACTGGCTTCTCTAACGATGTTTACAGTTTAATAACATGCAGCCCTATAGGAAAGAAAAGTACAGAATCCTTAGGTTTCCACATATTTCTCTCATGATCACCTGTAGTTAAACAGTATTCAGTTTTAATACTTGCTTACCATTAACAGGATTAAAGTCAGACTATTGACATACTTTTATTAAAATAATGTATTTGCTCAAAATAGATATTCTAGATTATTGTTATTATAAAATAAAGCAGCAAGAATTTACTTTTCACAAGTGATTTCAATAAATACTTATAAGGACAATGAAA
This sequence comes from Protopterus annectens, assembly GCF_019279795.1. NCBI lineage: Eukaryota > Metazoa > Chordata > Ceratodontiformes > Protopteridae > Protopterus > Protopterus annectens. Next base: position 746,779,443 of record NC_056728.1, on the reverse strand, counting down.
TGCCACCTTAAGTTTTTTTTAAAACTAGTAAATATTTGCAGCTGGAATCTAGGAAAAGTATTAATTTCTTCTGAGTTTGTCTCATGGTCCTTCTACTTTTCATTTAGTTATTCCAAATGTAACAAATATCTACAAGTTATTTGTATCAGTGCATTTATTTGCTTTAGAATGAAAGTTTGTTCCATAGTTAAGAAAGGTAGCAAGCACTTAATAAATAAGTAAGTAGTAGTCACTGCAATTCTGAATTTGTTGTTTTTCAGTTATGAACATTTGAAATACATTTCTGCTGTCCATTTGATTTTTTTATGACCTTTATTTCTAGTGAAAGGTTTTGAAAGCATTCATGAAGGACACGTCCTACTCTGAGACTTGTATTATATATTATCATATATTCTGATGTTATGATTCCAACTGCAGTTATTTTAGACTAATCTGCTTTATTTTTAGATACAAAGGGCAGATTGTCATTTAATTAGTCAGCATTTATATATGGCATTCCCATTATTAGGCTGTATTAATTTTAGTTGTAGTTTACACCAAAAAATAATCAATGTACTTTATATCCAAGCAAAGCTGATAAATGTTTTTCATAGTTTGCCGAGATTTAATTGGCTAATACACAAAGGCTTATGTTACCAAGCTATATTTAGATGACACTCTGATATGTTAACTCATATGTATTCCTGCGGTGATTTATCTTCCGTTGACCAGATTTTGTGACCTCAGGTTTCATAATTCTTTTCAACTATGTTAAAATTGAATTATGCACACAATGGATTTACTATGATTAATTACATTTGCTCAGCTGAGTTGCAAATAATTGTATCTAAAAATGTAACACATGCAAATAAGCACAAATGTAACAAAGGGCGGGGGGAACATAAAATCTAATGTAATATTTTTGCAGTTGCACCTATTTTTGTAGGGGCAAGCACACATACCCTTTACCTCTCTATATAATTTTTTCAACCGGAAAAAATAGAAACAATGTAAAATAAAAAAAATAAAATAAAAATTCAATGTTTCTCTCTTCTCTTACAACTAAACACCCTACATAGCTCAGCATATGTATGTCAATAGTCTGACTTTAATCCTGTTAATGGTAAGTTGTTGTGATATACCTCTCAAGTTCTTTACTCAAGTATTCTGACAAAAAGACAAAAATAATGGGAAGAAAAATCCCAAAAATCAGGGACAGTTTTTTTAAATATCTTGTTACTTCACTTGGGAAATTTTATAAAACAGCAGCTATTTGCATTTTTCGACCAACTAGTATGAAACTCTAATGTCTGCCAATCTGATCCTCAGTGATTTATCATAAAATCAAATATTTTGAGATCAGAGCAAAATTATGAATGATTTACAAAATCCTGGACAGTTGAGGGATAAGTGCTGCAACAAAGTCAATAACAAAAATGTCCAAACTTCCTGTACAGACTTTATGGTGCAATCACAAGTGCTATGGTAACACATGGTACTTCGATACATATGCTGTTTCACAGACGAGTAAAAATGTCCTGTACAGAACTGACATGATAGTGAAAACACTCATTTATCCTTTGTACATTTATAAATTAGTTAAATTAAGAAATGCAAAATATTTTCTATGCTACACGGTTTGTATCTTTGAGGCAGCGGATCATAAACTTTCAGTACATTCCTTCTGTGGCAAAAGAGAATTAGATATTGTTCATTAAATTATATCAAAAGTAAAAGTAATTGAGTTACCTAAGTCAATGCAGAGAACTGTCAAAAAGATTAAAACATAAATATACACTATCCAAGATACTAAATTCTTGGGCAGTCAGTATACATTTTAAAGGAATGTGTGCACGTGTGTGTGTGTGTGTGTGTGTGTGTGTGTGTGTGTGTGTGTGTGTGTGTGTGTGTGTGTAGGTGAAAAATCCTTCTTTTTGTGCCTCAAACAAGGGCAGTACTGTCTCTTTAACATGCTGTTTAGTCAAAGCATAACTCTCCAAATATATTTTTTCATCCCTTCTGTTGGATGATCTGTGTTTGCAGGAGTGAGAGTCAGCCAACCCCCCCCACACGTGCGCGCACACACACACACACACACACACACACACACACACACACACACACACACACCAGCTGTGCAATGAGATTTGTCCCCTTCAAAAACTTAAGTAGTTATTTATTTGTTTTTTGATTTATTTATGTTTATTTTTTGTGTGAATTCAACTGAGTGCACAATCAATTAAATTTATTTGGGGGTTGTATGTTGGCAAGTGGGATGTTTGGAGCATGATAACACATTATCCTCAAACATCCATAAATTAAATGAATTTGCTAAATAAATTAATGATGAGAGAGATGTGGTCATTCATAATTTAAAATGTTACTCAGGAGACGTCAATAACCCACTATAAGAGTTAAATCTCTGTTATATGACAGGAAATGATGGCTTTATGGCTTCACTATGAATCAGTGAAGTACAACAGTACAACCTCCCAAGGATAAGAATCCCTGAAGTGTAGTCCTTCCAAAAGAAAGTTTAAAAAGAGCATTTTAAGTGTTTTTTTGAAGGGATGCAATCTCCTCATTTCAATGTGGGTGGGGAGGCAAGCCCTACATATTCCCCAGACTTATATGTATCAGCTGTGTGGCCACACCAATGGGAAGAAGGAAGAAATTGCTCAAAAAAGGTAATCCCTAGCAGTACATCTCACCAACGTTAACTTTCTGTGGAAATGCTCTAATTATCTACATTTTTTTTAATTAATTTATTTATTTATTATTTGTTGACCAGGAAAGTCCGACTAGGATTCACAGAGCCTGTTTTCAGCGGAGGCCCAGGGAGAAATGCTCCAGATACATGTCTTTGGCCTCAGCCAATTGATGCTCAAGAAATTAGTCTTCATCCAAAGCAGAGTAGCCATCCTCATGTACTCCTTTGGGAATTGACATTGCATTAATACTTTACAATCTTGAATAAAGCAAAAAAGTTCATCCAAGATGTTTTATACTGTACCTTTCTGAAAACATCCAGGATTTCTATGGTAATTGTTTGCAATCTGAATGCCTGAACTGTTGTTTAGAAAGATACATCTTTTTCTAGGCTTACAATTTGCATTTCAAATACCTGAACTTTTGTTGGGGTTTTGGCACACATGCTCATGTACCATGAGCTTGAGAAAGACTTCCCTGCTGCCACTCACTCATATTGTCAACTGCTGTAACTCCTATGACCTGATTCCCATGCTCTACCACTAAGCTAACTATCCCTCCCAGAACCCTGATCCTAACCCTAAAAATCAACTCCCAATCATTACCTAAATCTAATATCTCTCTCCCTTCTTTAACCATAAATCTGAGCCATCTTCTGTTTGCTCCATAACCCTAGACCTGAGCCAACCCAGGATCAGTGCCTAATCTACCCCCAAACCTAACCTAGGATTGTGATGTACCCTCTCTGGGCCAGTAATCAAGGAGCCTGAATCCTCACCACTGACACTGAAGGAGGACGTTCACTTGGAACAAAATTAGAGACACACAGTATTTCCAGATGCAGCTCTCTGCATCAAGCACAATTTCACTTAAGAGCACAAAGGGAACACAGTCTGGGGGCTGGTTTCTCTCTCTCCAGGCCCCCAGTAAGACTCCCCACTGGCACTGTTGTACAGCTGAGTCCTCAGCCAAGTATCCAAGCCAAGTCCTCAAGTAACCTCTCTGTTAAACCAGTGTTTTGTGACACATACACTCTTTGAGATTTGATTTTCACACACACACACACACACACACACACACACACACACACACACACACACACACACACACACACACACACACACACACACACACACACACACACGCACACACACACACACACACACACACACACACACACACACACACACACAGACCCATATATATATATATATATATATATATATATATATATATATATATATATATACACACACACACGCACACATGCACACACACACAGGAAAGGCTGACACAGATTTACAAGCTATGGCCCTTCTGCCCAGACTATAAGGTAGTTATACTGTCACCAGACATCCAAAGCCAGCTACCCTAAGATGGCTACCCAATTATACTGAGTGAAATTAATATTAATGCAGATAATAGTGTTTGGCCAATGCTTTCAGGAGTGGCCACAGAGTCACCAAATAGATATAAGTACTCTCAAAGGTTAAAATATTCTCTTAAGCACCAGCCACAATGAAAAGTTTAGATATATTTAATAATAAGTAATAAAAGAACATGAAAATACTGAATATCTATTTACAATAAACATCAGAGCCTCAATCACTAGAAATATCAAAATAACACAGATAGATTCACACAGATACAGAAAAACAGTGCTTAACTAATCTCACTATATTTTCCTGACTGATCTAAAGAATTACTATTCCCTGGTTACTTACTAGAGCAAGGCAAGATGAAGTAAGTAAGAGGTCCTTCTTTGTCAAGTTCCAAAAACAGACTGTTCTGAGGCCTCAGTCCCATCAAGTATTAAAACATAATTTTTTGTCCAGGATTACAAATTATCATATACATCTGGTCAGCTGACTTTAGCCCCCATACTACCCCCTTTAATAGAAGCTGCCAGGATTTAGCACATATGTGTCAATGATACACACATAGAACTTTGTTTAAATCCATTGCAGCTTCTGGAAGTCATAAAACCATTTTGACACCTCCACCCTTCAAGGGTAGCAATTAGTTCCCTGCTAGAGACAGTATACAATACCACTGGATTCCTAGAATTTGTTTTTCCAGGCATTTTGCCTCTGGCTGCAATCAGAACTATAAGATGCATTTTTATGACCTAAATTAAGTAATTTAAAAACTACTTTTCAAAGTTAGTTAGAGCTGAGCTGAACCTCATCTCTTTCAGTATCCTTTGTTACAATATTAATTTCAGCAGTTATGATACAGTCTGACATACAGATGTATTTCTTTGCTATTCAGGAGGACACACTATTGATACGTTTTATCAGAAGCAGCATCACAAATGCATTTTTCAACACAAGTATCTGTACAAATCAGTTTGATATACAAATGGCATATAATTCTTTACAATACTCCAGCTATCTATGCTGGCATATGTTACACATCCACTGCCCTGCTTCTCCTGTAATAGCTGTCAACACTTTACATCATCACATCTCTCCCCCTTTGAAGACTGAGGATAGTTTCTCAAGTAACCCTCGAAAAATGTGGCTTGAGGGACATGAGCACGTCTGAGAACACATTATCTCATTCCCTGTCTTGACAGCCCATATGCATTGGCATTGCTAACCCTACTACAGTGCTGCACTGTCATATCATATGCCTGCAACCCTAGGCTCCACCTCAATAATGTGACATTTTTCTGAGTGGCTCAATGCAGCCATGTTACGTAATTGTGGTCTGTAACTACAGTGAATTTCCTTGCATACAGAGAGGATTGAAGTTTCAGCAGTGCCCATACTATGGCTAGACATTCCTTTTCTACAGCTGCATAACATTCCTCCCTGAGTTGGAGTCTACGGCTGAGATATACAACTGGATGCTCTTCTTCCTCTGAGGAAACCTGGCTGAGTACAGCTCCCACTCCATGGTTCAAAGCATCCACCTGCACAACAAATTATTTGCTGCAATCTGGACTGGCTAACACAGGGGGTCCTCCAAAAGCCCCTTTATGCTTTTGGAATACCTGCTCACAAATTGGGATCTGCACTACCGTGTCTGGCCTATTTCTTCTCATCAGGTTTGTGAGGGGATCAGCTACTGTACAATAATTGGGAACACATTTTCTATAGTATGCCGCTTTCCACAAGAATGCCCGCACATGCTTTTTGGTAAAAGAGCAGGCCACACCTGAATAGCTTCCACTTTTGTAGGTTCTGGCCTGATCATACTGCTTCCCACTCTATGCCCCATTTAGGAGAACTCTGCCATACTCACCTGACACTTACTGGGCTTAATGGTCAACCCTGCCCTTTGCAGTCTACCCAGCACCTCCCTGACATGCTGAAGGTGCTCATGCTAGGAATGGCTGTAGATGGCAATATCATCCAGCTAAGCAAGAGCATAATCTTCTGCTTCTGTTAGGAGATGATCTACTAGGCTTCTGAAAGGTCACTGGGGCATTTTTCATCCCAAAGGGCATCTTTGTGAACTCATGTAATCTGAAAGGAGTCACAAAGGCTGTCCTCTCTCTAGTGGTAGGAGTCAAGGGCACTTGCCAGTAGCCATTGGTCAAATCAATAGTGGTCAGATACTTAGCCCCACCCAGTTGCTCTAAGGTTTAATCTGTTTTAGGCATGGGGTAAGCATCTGACTCTGTGTGACTATTTAGCTTTCTGTAGTCTACACAGAACCTGGTGCTGCCATTTTTCTTTGGTATCAGTACCACTGGGGAGGCCCAGGGATTGCTGGACTCTTAGATTACCCCCAATTCCAACATTTCCTGTATCTACTACCTCAGAGTAGGTTTGACTCGATCAGGCACCCTGTAAGGGACCTGCTTTATAAGCCTTTGGGATTTGGTCTCTACATAGTGCTGCAGCAGGTGGGTACACCCAGGATTCCCAGTGAACATCCTGCAAAAAACCGTAACACTACTCGGATTTCTCAAACCTGGGCAGGGTTGAGGTGCTTGGACATTGCTACCCCTTCTACTGAGATGTCAATCCAAACCTCACTGAGATCAGTCACCAGATCCCCCTTAGACTCCTCCTGCCATCCACTGCAAATACTCAGCACCAGGGCCTCTCTATCATGGTAAGGCTTCATTGTGTTAATATGGTACAATTTGTGCCCCTGCCTCCTGCCTAGTAGGTTTACCATGTAGTTAACATTACTGACCCATACAACTTTGAAGGCTCCCTTCCAAGCTGCCTGAAGCTTATTGTGTCTGACAGGAATAAACACCATAACTTGCTGTCCCAAAGCATACTCTCTGGCTCTAGCATTCCTGTCATACCAGATCCTTTTCTGCTGTTGGGCACCTGCCATGTTTTCCTGGGCCAAGTCCATAAGCTGTCTAAGCCTTGTCCTGAGGTTTAGGACATATGCCACAACAGACTCCATGTGGGATTCAGACTCATCTTTCCACTCATCATGAATTAAATCCAAAGGCCCCATCACCCTATGACCATACAACAACTTGAAGGGTGAAAAACCTGTGGATTCCTTGGGTACCACTGTGTATACAATGAGCAGATGGGGCAAATATTTGCCCCACTCTCTCTTAAACTCGTCTGCAAATGCCCATAGCATGGTCTTTAGTGCAGAGTTTAACTTCTCCACAAGACCATTAGTATGGGGGTGGTAGGGGTGGTCTTTAGGTGCTTCACCCCACAGCACCCCCACAGACATGCCAGCAGGTCTGACATAAAACTGGCACCTCTGTCAGTCAATATTTCTCTTGGAAAACCTACCCTGTTGAAAATCTCTAACAAAGCATTTGCTACTTTCTCTGTCTCAATGGAGGACAGAGCCACTGCCTCAGGTCATCTAGTAACATAATCTACGACCGCCAGGATATACTTCTTCATTGTGGAACTTGAAGTACTCAGGGACCCAACAAAATTCATAGCTACCCTCTAAAATGGCTCCTCAGCCACAGGCAAAGGCATCAAAAGAGCTTTGACCTTGTCTCCTGCCTTGCCTATATTTTGGCATTGCTCACAGGTCCTGCAGTACCCTGTTCTATCCCTGGCAATCCCAGGCCAATAAAAGTTCTGCATAATACATCTCTTTGTATGCTTTATACTCATATAACCTGCAAAAGGAATGTCATGTGCTATGGTTAGAGGTGCCAGACAATAGGCTCAGGGCACTACCTACTGCTGTATTACCTCACCGTCTAGCTCTCCCTCAGGAATCCACTCTCTATATAGTAACCCTTTGTTCCAGTATACAGACTTTTCTATCAGGTGCCTCCTTAGCTGCCTCCCTCAAGGCTCTTAATGTAGGGTCTGAGAGCTGAGCTTGTCTCAACTCTATTTTTGTGACCCTTCCCAACTCCCTTTCCACAGGAAGTCTGGTATCCTCTGACAGTGGTGCCTCATTGTCAGCCTGGGTGCTACCACTCACCTCTGACCTTGCAGTCATTCTGTCCAAGGGAACATTAGTACCTCCCAGCAGCTGTGGCTCCCCTTCAGGCTCACTGCTAAAGGGTAGCTACTTCCCTGAAATAGTCATCTTAGCAGCCCTGGCTTCAGGTGTGGGGTCTGTCTGGGTCTCCTCCAGGCTACCAGACTTACATACCTGTCTCCAGGCCTGACTGAATATAACTGCATGCACACAAGGTACTGCATTATCAAACTTATTCCCTATCAAGACATCTGCAGAGATATCCTCAAACACACCTACTTGCTTGCTTCCTTTTCTACCCTCCCAATCAAGGTGAACCCTAGCCAAAGGCATTTAGAATGGCATCCCTCCTAAAGCTCTGACTTGAGTGGACTGCCCAAGCAAATACTACTTCTCTTTTATTACTGCAGGCTTCAAATGGTTATGTCAGAGGCTATGTCTCTCTTAGCAGTGGCCTGTTTTCCATGTTTTCCATCCACTAAGATCAGATATACACTCTGGTGATAGTTTGGTAACCTTGTTGTCTCCATGCAACTTACCACTGGCATACTGTTATTCTCACTTGCTGGCTCCCCCACCTTTGGTTCCCTACCTTGCTTCTGTGGACAGCTAGATGATACATGGCCACACTGGTTACATTTAAAATATTTAACCCTTGATCCTGGCAGTGTACCTGACTTCGTGGCTTCTCCTTTTACTGTTGGACTCTGTAGGGGTCATTTAGTTTGCCCACCCTAGGTTACCTTATATCCATGTGCAGCATTGGGTATCCCCTTCCTGTGTAGTGATGCTTTGTTTGTTAAGTAAATATCCCCTTTTTTTCACAAGTTCCTCTGCAGAGTTGCAGTCTCGGTCTGGCAACCAGATTCTCATGTCCTCAGGCAAAGTGCTAAGGGCTTGTTCCCCTCATTAAAAGGTCTGCCAACCCTTCAAAAGTGGTGACCTGATACCCACTCAGCCACCTATGGAAATAAGTGCTTAACTCAGCAATATAATCACACACTTTAATCTTCATTGCATCTATGCTCACGAAACTTTTTTATGTAAGATTTAGGTGTTAACTTAAAACATTCTAGTTAGCAATGTTTTATTCTATCATAGTTTAAACAATCAATATCAGATAATTTAGAAACAGCAGTTACAACTTTGCCATGGTGTAAGGGGGTCAGGAACTGTAGCCAGAGGTCTTAGTCAACATTATACTGTTTACATACTCTTTCAAATGTATGAATTAAACTATCAAAACTACCACCCTTTGCAAATTGTGGAAGAAATTTACTGACTGTTATTGCTTCTGGGGGCTGGTTATTCCATTCCCCATTACCTTCCATGACCCTGGTGAAGAGTCAGCATCTCCCTCTCATATTGACGCTGCTTCTCATTTTCTTCAGCTTCCAAATGCTGCAGTCTCTCTGTTGATTCTAATTCCAAATGTTTGGCCTCCAGTTCAAGTCTCTTTAATTCCAGATGGGTTTTTAAGTCCTCTTAGGAAAAGGTGAACTGTTCTGTTTCTGAGGGCTGCAAATCTGCATCACCAGACTGGTTATCCTCCTGTTTGCTGGTCTGAGCTATGACTAAGGCTGAAATCATTTCCTCATTAGACATGCTGGCATGCACCAGTCCTTTGACTTCACACACCTTGGCCAACTGGTTCTTTGTCAGCTTACCATAATCATCTGTTGACATCTTTGCCTGCTTTCCCTGACTAAACTAAACTAATAGAAATAAATGAAACTGTTGTGAGAATGAAACTCTGAATGTTTACTTTGTGACTGCTGAGAGTACACACACCTTCAGTGATAACTGCCTACAGGCCACAGATGTTCAATTAATATCCACACCACTGCTCACCAGTATGTGACATCCCCTTTCTGGGCCAGTAATCAAGGAGCCCGAATCCTCTTCACTGACATTGGAGAGGGACAGTCACTTGGAACAAAATTAGATACAAACACTATTTCCAGATTCAGCACTCTGCATCAAGCACAATTTCCCTTAAGAGCACAAAGGGAACACACTCAGTCCAGAGGCAAGTCTCTCTCTCTCTCTCTCTCTCTCTCTCTCTCTCTCTCGCTCTCCAAGCCGTAAATAATATTCCACACTGACATAACTGTAGAGTTGAGTCCTCAGCCAAGTGTCCAAGCCAAGACCTCCAGCACCCTCTCTGTGAAAGCAGTGCTTTGTGACCTAGCTCCAAGCAGCTGACACACATACTCTTTGAGATTTGATTTTCACACACTGATATTATATGTCGTGTATGTATATATATGGATTCATTAGACAATCTTGAAATACTGAAATGTCGAATTTCAGTATTTCGAGACTGAATAGTGGAAAACCCACATACCTGAAAACCCAAAACTGTGAATAGCACAATCGCAACCATTCACACACACACACACACACACACACACACACACACACACACACACACACATACACACACACACAAACCAGCAGATAAGCACATACAACACCTACCTAACTACACTAAAACAAACATAACAACACACACAACATAACACACAAACACACCTACCCTACCTATAAGCAGGGGGGCAAGACCCCTGCACTCCCACACCCCCTTACTTTTATATTCTAACTCCGAGGTTGCACTAAACACACAAACACACAAAAAACACCACTACACACAATCACACACACTAAAATCCCTACCCAATACCATTACACAAACACCACTTACCTGAAACCCCAGATAAATCCACAAACCACACCACACATCACGAACGCAACACCACGATAGCGGATTCGACATTTCTGCATTCGACATAATGCAGTTTCACGTAACTGCACTTTCCACTATCTGAAATTTGACGTCAGTACATCGAGATTGTCTTGTGAATCTATATATATATATATATATATATATATATATATATATATATATATAGGCCCTAGTCTATATGTCAAAAGTACTGAATGTGCATTTTAGTGAAAATGCACTTTCACAAAAAAAAAAAAGAAAAAAAGACAACATGCAGTTTGTGTGTAGCTTTAGTTGTACATCAATATGTACTGTTGATTGTACAACTAAGCAAACTGTTGCTTAGATCACAGTACAGCGGGAAATAAGGGAATATTCCCTTTTCCCCACTGTAGTGCTATCTCAGAGTGAGAATATTAAAGTAAGGGGGTGTGGGAGGCACAGCCCCCATGGAGGATGCAGGAGGGCTTGCCCCCCTGCATAAATGTGAGTAGGGTTTTATTTTTGTAAGTTTTTTTGTATTTTTTTTTCACAAAAGTGTATTTTTGGTAATATGCACTTTTGCAAAAGTGTGTTTGTTGTATTACATTACATTTTGATTTAACGTACGTTCAATGTAGCAACATAGATCTATATATATATATATATATATATATATATATATATATATATATATATATATATATATATCACACTGATTTGTACAGATCCTTGTGTTGAAAATATATTTTTAAAGCTGCTTCTGTTAAAATATACCAACAGTGTGCCCTGCTGAATAGCAAAGAAATATGCCTGTATGTCAAACTGTATTATAACTGTTAAAATAAATACTGTAACAGAGGATAATGGAAAATAAGAGGTTAAGGTCAGCTCCAGCTAATGCTAAAAAATACACACATGGCTTACTTAATTTAGGCCACAAATATAGTACCTTACAGTCCTGATTGTGGCCAGAGACAAAATGTATTTGAAAACAAGTTCTAGGAATCCAGCTATATTGTCTATAGCAGGGACTAATCGCTACCCTGGAAGGGTGGGAGTGTTGAAATGGTTTTATGACTTCCAGATGCTGCACCAGATGTTTGCAAACTATATGTGTGCATATTATTAACACATATGTGCTAACTCCTGGCAGTTTCTAGTAAAGGGGGTAGTATGGGAACCAAAGATAGATAACCAGATATATGTGATGTCATTCTGTAATCCAGGACAAATTATGTTTTAATACTAGATGAGACTGAAGTCTTAGAGCAGTCTGTTTTTGGAACCTGACAAAGAAGGACCTCTCAACTACTTCATCTGGCCTTGCAGCAGTAAGTGACCAGGGAATAGTAAATCTTTAGATCATTCAGGAAAATATAGTGAGATTAGTTAAGTACTGCTTTTCATTATCTGTGTGCATCTATTTATCTGTGTTATTTTAATATTTCCTGTGATTAAAATTATTGTGTTTACTGTAAATAGATATACCATAATTTCCTGTTCTTTGTATTATTTGTTATTAAATACATTTAAACTTTTCATTGTGGCTGGTCCCTTACAGAATATTTTAACCTTTGAGAGTACTCATGTCTATTTGGTGACTCTGTGGCCAATCCTGAAAGCCTTACTGCATTGGTCAAACACTATTGTTTGCATTAATATTAATTTCACTCGGTATAATTGGGTAGCCTTGTTAGAGCCTTAGAGTAGCTGGCTTTGGATGTCTGGTGGCAGTATAACTATCTTTTAGTCTGGGCAGAAGTCCATAGCTTGAAAAATTTGTGCCAGCCGTGTGTGTGTTTGTGTGTGTGTGTGTGTGTGTGTCTGAAAGTCAAATCTCAAAGAACGTGTTTGTCAGCTGGTTAGAGCAGGGACACAAAGCACAGGTTTCACAGAGAGGGTGCTGATGAACTTGACTTGGACACTTGGCTGAGGACTCATCTCTATAGCTGTGCCAGTGGGAAGTCTTATTAGTGGTCCAGAGATAGAGGGAGAGACAAACCAGACCCATGACTGTGTGTGTTCCCTTTGTGCACTTAAGGGAAATTGTGCTTGATGCAGAGAGCTGCATCTGGGAATACTGCATGTCTCTATTTTTGTTCCAAGCGAATGTCCCTCTCTAGTGTCAGTGGTGAGGATTCAGAATCCTTGATTACTGACCCAGAGAGAGGGCATCACACCAGTACATCTCACCAACATTCATTTTCTGTGGAAGTGCTCTGATCCTCTACATCTTAAGTCTCAGGCAATTGACACTCAAGAAATCAGTCTTCTTCCAAAGCAGGGTAGCCATCCTCATGAACTCCTTTGGGGACAGACATTGCATTAGTACTCCTCAATCTCGAATAAAGTAAAAAAGTTCATCCAAAAAGTTTTATACTGTACCTTCCTAAAAACATCCAGGATTTCTATGGTAATTGTTTATAATCCGAATGCTTGGGGCATTGTTTAGAAACATTAATCTTTTTCTAGACTTACAATCTGCATTTCAATGACTGAACTTTTGTTAGGGTTTTGGTACACATGTTCATGTACCATGTGCCCATGATAGAATTCCCTGCTGGCATTCTTTCATATTGACAACTGCCGTAGCTCTTATTACTCAGTTCCCATGCTATACCACTAAACTAATTATCCCTCGCAAACCCTGACCCTAACCCTAAAAATAACTCCCAGTCATTCCCTAAACCTAATATCTCTCTCTCCCATCTTTAATCCTAACTCTGAGCCATCTTCTGTTTGCTCCCTAACCCTAGATCTGAGCCAACTCCTGATCAATCCCTAACCTAACCACTCCACAATCATACCTAATACTAACTCCTGGTGACTTCCAAAACTTAAAATATCACAACCTTCCCTAAACCTAAAGCACCCCATCCCCATTTCCCCTTCCCCACTTATCAGTTCTGTGATGAGACCTTGATAGCATCTCACTGCTGCAGCAGCTACATCCAGCAGCGGCCTTAGTTCAACTGGTACCCTAGGCAAAAGGGCTCCATGGCGCCCCCCCCCACCACACTACTTGGTGTCCCCATCCTGGTCTAACTACATCAAATAAATACTAGAAAAGTGCCCCTGCTAGACCAGCGCCCTATGCGGCCGCCTAGTTGGCCTATGCCTAAGGCCGGCTATGGCTACATCCCTGAACTCATGTATCATTTTGAGCAGCTGATCCAATAGGTGGGCAGACAGGGAAAAAGCCACTCCAGCCCATGGCTTCAAATCTCAGGATTTCAATAAGCTGGGACTCAAGTGGCTGTAAGCGTCTGCATTTGTTGCTATCACAGCAACCTGCGGAATGCAGTCTTCCTATCAGCATTTTATTATTCTTTTAATCAGTTTTACTGATGTTATAATAGGATTCACTAAACAAATTGCCAAAAATGTGAACCATATTGAAATACACATAAAACAACTTTGTTGGTCAGAGACTGTATACAAAGAATTCAATCTGCATGGTTTGGATCCATTGTTATTCATGCTTAAGTAGCAAGGTATTGGATTTGCAGACAGATCTACCAAAAAGCTGTAGTTTGATATTGCTGACCATCTGCTATGGTGCAAAATTTCTTGATCATGTGCAAAACTCCTTAGTATGTACAAAGCAAGCTGGTTATTTGGTTCATTTTAATTCCTGAGGGATTGCACAGGTGTGCAGTGTATATAGAAAATATGTCATACAGGTATGCACGGCCCAGAAAGGAAGTAACTACAGCATTAGCATATGGTGGGACTGAGAGGCAGATGATAAAACTCAGTTCTCAGTTAAGGTCACAGTACACAATGGAAGCCTTAAAAAATATTGTATGCTACTGATGTTACCTGATAGAGCTGTTCACTTTAATTGTGTGACATACTGCTGTATTCTGCACTATGTATTTGTTTAGCAAAGAAGAGATTTAATCCAAATGGACCATTTTCAGATGCAGTCTGGAAGTTCTTAAGCAAGAAGCATAGCATAAGAATACAATGCAGGTGAAATATTAGAATAAGGCATATATTAACATAAAATATCTGTATAGAAATCTATAGTACACGCTACAAAAAAGTGGAGAAATACAGGTGAAATAACTATCAAATGTGAAAGGTATATGTTTGCAATGTTAGTCTTATTAGAAATGAGAACGCAGGAAAAAAAGAGGAGTAAGTTAGGGGGTATTATCTTGGAAGTATTTACATTATACATTCTTCAGCAACTATTTTTCATTAGTTTCTTTTGGGAAAAAATATGATATTAGTTTTCCTGTGCGCATGGAGTGATTCTTAAATTTTAGGTCTAGGGCAGAAAAAAAAACTATGATGGCTGCAGGCAAGTTTATTTCTAGTATGAAAACATTTTGAGCGAGAAACCTAAGGCGGTATCGGGACACTGCCCAACTGAATCCCTGCATGTGGAAACAGAAACGGATGCATATTAAACAGATTATAAAGAATGAATTCATGAGCAGGTCGCCTGTCAGCTGTAAAGGAAGCCATTTCGTCTTTAATTAAAATCAGTGAACAGTGCCCAGCTAGACTAACAGAGCTAAGTTCTCCTATGTTGTCTTAATGTAGATGAATTGAATTCAGAGTTTTGTAGGTCAGTTCGTATTCATTGTGAATCACAGGTACCCATTTATGCTTTGTAGAAAGTACAAATCCATGTGCAATTTGTGAAAGGTGCTACTGAATCTCAACCTTTATACGTATAGGTGCTGCGGTGGAGGTACCAAAGCCATTTATGCATGAAGTATATGTTAAATGCTCATTTTTGTTAGAGGTGTAGCCAGAAATGCTGGATTTATAAATTAACCTAAAATGCTGCTAAGCTCTTTATCAAAACACAAAAAGAACTATTGATATTTGGTGCACAAGTAAACATACATATAAAAAGGCTCTATCTGCCAGGTATATTTGCATACTGAATCTCGGCAGCGGAGTAGGTAATAAAAACTGACGCACGCCACTTTGTGCACTGTTTCCTTCGGTGCAGATACACTTTTATCACGTTTATGTTATTAATGCTTTGTATCTCATGGGTTGTGTTATGTTTGATATTGTAAAGTATGTTTAGCCTTGCTGATTAAACAAAGAACAGCATCCGACCGGGGACTGCGAAATTGATTTGCACTGCTTTTGCATATTAACAAACAAAAATCATGTAATAAAATTTAAATATAAACCACGGTATTGTTAATATCTAAATCCTGACTTGCTTGCGTGCGCTTGGAAAACCGTGCATCTTGGCATATCTGTCAAACAAGCAGTACAAAGATTTGTAAGGCGGCTTTTGTTATAGTATCAGATATACGATGCAACTGAGTTATTGAGACCTTTATCTCACAATATTGCTTTTCAAGTTTAAATACCGTTATTTAGCTGAGGTGCTGGTGCTTCCGATGCTATCAGTAGAAGTCGTTAACAAAATAAATAAGAAAGTAAAATAAAACAAAATAGGAGTTGAAGTGACACATCAAGCAGCAGATCCCATCACGATGTCTCAAGTGACCTACAAGGCTGGAGCAGCACGCTTTGTTACAACACAATTAGGGCTCACGCATGCGTGCAAAAGGTAACCATGCACCGCTTCCAAGTGTTCCAAGAAAATTTCATGTTATTCTGAGCTCTGACTAGGGAACCAAGATCCTGTGCTCATCTTCTATTGCAAACAACTAGTCTGAGAGGCAAGCTGGGTTGCCTTTGGAAAGATGAAGCCATTATTTAGTCAGAAATGCTCCATAAACAGTACCGTTTCGGTATCTGATTGAAAAGTGGATGCTAAATATAGATACCTGAGTAAAAGAAACAAGCTGGGTGGACATATGTACTGTACACAGCATTTTGGATACTGTTTGTACCCAATAAACAGGCTGATGGAGTTTGCTTTTACATCTTATTGCGGAGGCGTAAAACTCTACATGCTGCGGGGGCATTAATAGCTAACAGAATCGCAAAGTCTTTGTCAGCACTGCTGTGCACATAACAATAAAGTACTAAGTGCATAACAACGCTAAATGGTATTTCGGTACTTTTGGGGTGGCAAATGTTAACAGATGTCCTGCAACTGATGCAGTGAACGTGGTGTGAGAAGCACCCACAGACTTGTAATAATACAAGGTTAATGTTTATTTTAATTTTTTTAAAAGGGAAATAAACGGTGATACAACAAACATATTAACTTAATGTGGATGACATTGGAAAAGTTAAACGAAAAATCGTAATAGATGGCTTATGTTTTTTTTTTTTTCAGGTAAATTATGCAGTCATAAGTTGCTGAAAAAATGGATTTCCGTAGTGGCTTCAGCTTATTTTGGATATTTTTCACTATGGCCCCCACGATTACAGGTAAGGTTGGCTTGTTTCACCTTAATATTTTAAAGTAGTCGCTCTAAGTGTCAGTAATGTAAAGGGTATTCTGCTAATAAAGTCACAGGACTTAAAATTAATTCAACAAACCAGTTTTATATACTTGTATACGTGGACAGGACGCTCCTGTTTGAAAGCCTACGGACAAATGATTTGTATGTCTGGCAATGCTTTTGTGTGTGCGGGAGGAAATAATGGCATACTCTTAAAGACCTAAAAACGATTGGTAAAATAATTTAATTGTTTTTGCTTGCATTAATGACAATTACAGACTGATGGAGCTAAACAAGAAACCAAGCTCTTAACAGTAGATTGAAAGCAACACTGTGACAGGTCATCTTTGATTTCTATCGCTTTCTCTCTCTCTCTCTGTCTCTTACACTGACACATAGACACACGCACACACACACGCACGCACACACAGCGCATCACTGTATGTTCATAGCAGTGTCTGTCTGCATTCTGTCCAGTCATTTAAGAGGTACGAGACATTCTGATGGGAGTGTTGCTCAGGCATGGAAAACTTTCAGTGCTAGCCATGAATGTTAAAATCACTTCCCGTGGCTAGTTTGTTTAAAAATGTAACACTTGCTATAAGTTGTGATTTTTAACATGCTTACACAGGCCGCATGCTGTGAACGCTGTTACCATATTTAACTTTTAGGAGTGAGCAAAATATTTTTGAACCAAGATGAATGTAGCATAACATCGTGGACAGTGGATATGTAGCTCGGGAGGAAAGGAAGTTTAAAAGTCTTGAATGCCTCACGTCGTTTGCATGTTCGCAGCTAATAGTATTGTTGAAATGATTAAGATGTTTGTCTTGTGTCTTCTCTGCATAATAGAAAGAAGGAAAGAAAGAAAGACTTACATTTCTAGACTCTATGTTTTTTTTTTTCCAGTAAAGGTCTCAAATATTATGGTCATACTGCAACAGCTGCACCATGCACATAATCAATGTATTGATTAACTAATGCATTCCGATACGTTAGATTAAAAGTCTCTGTGATTCCTGAACATTAATTAAAAACGTATATTGCAGGCATCATGCAGTTAGTAAATGTTTTCAGGCAGAGTGTTACATCACTGAATGCTGTCTCTAATGATGTAAACATTATAACCACATATGTCAAAAAAAAAAAGAAAAAGTATAGAAGCTGCCGCATGGAATGAATGCCTTCTCTAATGTCTTGGAAATGTAAGAAATTAAAATAAAGTCTGGTTTAATATTGTTATCTGTTTACTGTATGGTCAGGGTGATTATTAGTTAGCTGTTTCCATCCAGAGAACATTAACTAATTATGAGTTGCACAGTTGCTGTGATACATTATTTATACACTATGCAATATGTACCTTGCACATCACATATTTACGTGTATGAATGGGATACCATTTTACTGGATTATTTGAAAGGCTCTGTAGTTCAGGCTAGCCGAGTTTTAATAATATGTACCTAAAATCTAAAACTACTGGCTATCAGGCTAAAACCAGTAATTCATGTTATACCAAATAAACAAATTAAATAAAATATATTTTGGAAAAATTGTACTTCTTGCCTCTTGTCACTTCTGCACTCAACACTGCACATCTTAGCCTAAACAGAGGTAACAGGCAAATAACCTAATCTGTTTAAAAGCATGTTTACTAGTGCAAAAAACGTTCTGCTAAACAAAGAATAATACGGTTATGAGAGAGATACTGATATAAGTGGTATATAGAGTAGGAGAACACACTGATAACAAGTCATATCCATTTCTGCAGCACGTATAATATATTAAAACTGGAACACCTTCATGTGCACCCAGTATGTTTACCTCAGTATAACTGCTTTGTGGAATATCAGATAATGTTACAAACCTAAGAAGCATTGAATGTTATCAAAGCTTATGATAGCAATTGGAAGAATAGGCTTTTGATGATAATAAAAGACTTCACCACCACCTATTAGGAATCTCATTCATTAGGATACAACCTATAATATATCAAGTTTTCACCACATCTATCCATATAGCGTCATGTTTCAAAGTTAACATAATGTGCCTTAATTGTGTTTAGGTAGCCCAGAATGAAAAAAAAATGTACAGTTTAAGAAATATAGATGGCAAGATTTCCAAGTTAATTTCAGTATAAATTATTGTGTTGTCAGTTTGCAACTCATTCTGAAAAAAAAAAAAAAAAAAACACTTTCTGTCCTGCAGGTATTTTAAAATTTCCTATTACTTTTTTTGAATCTCTCCTCTCTGTTTTCTATCAGAAGTTAAATACCGCACTAATATAAGTTCTTGTCAGAGATGTACCACAGAAGGTTTTGTTTTTCTTTTCCCGGTTAGGGGTCGCCACAGCGGAACTACGGTCCGCTAATTATTGGCAGTAGATTTTTAAGGTGCCGAGGTGCCAGCCCGACGCCCAACCTTCAACGAAGGCACACCCATTCACGCATGTCTTTTGAACGCCACTCGACTGCGGGGAGGACATGCAGACTCCACACAGAAGGCGCTCCAGCCGGGAATAGAATTGGAGCATATCTTGCTGCTGGGTAACAAAGCTACCGCTGCACCACCGCGGCTTCTAGATGTACCACCGAAGGTAGTAGACAGAAGGTAGTACCGTAGTAGTACATATCTCAGAATGTACACACAAGCAGTAATTTGTTATATTTTGCAGTTGTAAATAATACTGAGTTTAGCTATTCGAGAAGCTTCTTCTTTGTTTAGAATATATATTTTAGTTTTGCATTACCACATTGTGGAATTGAGAATATGTTGTTAGTTTTTACTCCCGCTAGTCAAAAATCATCCAGGCAATTGTCTCAAAACACTTTTTTCTGACATTTCTTGTACTTAAACAAAGTCAGGTAAACGACTGTATAACCAATCATTTAGTTCTGTTTGAGAGTCCATGACAATATCACTTCCTTCCTTCTTAATTATAATAAGTTCTGGCAAAACAACATGAAAGAATATGTGGAAAGATCAGTGGAGGCTGGTGACTTCAAATTAAAGGGGAGCTGCAGGAGACAGCTGAATGGGTGGGGCCAATGGGAAGGGGTGTGACCAACTAGAAAGGGGTGGAGCTATGGTTCAAAACCACAGCAACTGAAACGTTAATTAAATACGCTGCCCTAGGTGCCAAACCGTCATTACGAGAGTCCAAGCAAGACAAAATGAAGTGTAGAAGAAAAACATATTTCAATGCATTGGCTACATGACAACTTACTTAATATCTAAATGGAAACACAAAGGTTGTGAGGTATGAAAAAATAAATTGCGTTTTAAATACATTACGGGAATGCCAGTCAAAATCAAGTATAAAAAAAAACAAGCAGCACTCAGCTCAAACCACTTCTCCTTGCACTGCAGTTCTAATTATAATTTATATTCAGCTTTATAAAATTATCAAGTAACATGCTGAAAGTAGCAATCTCTGTGATACCCCCACTTGTAAAAATGTTTCTTTTCCAAAAAAGACCTGCTGCCTGACGACAACTATCTATTGATTTCATGGAGAACACATGATCAAAGTAAAACATGAGCAGCAAACAAGAAACAAGCTCAAGATAAATTGCTTAAAGGATTACTGCACAAGTTATGGACCACACATGATAGATTGGGATTCTGTTTAATTTACGGGGAAAAGCCTGCAAAGATAACTGCAAGTCTCCAACAAATGTAATGAGCTTCTGAAAATACTGTAATCCTGTCCTTTATTACAAATACTGTCATATGCATTTCAATACCTAAGGTTTATACCTTATCTAGTTGTGTAAATATTCTCTGCATGGCAACAATGAAAAGGCTTGCAATGTTGGTAATTCTTTAACAGTATGCTTATTAAAGCTTACTTGCATCTTACAATCTCCGACAAGCTTACCTGATGATCATTAAAGCATTATTACTTTAATACAGAGCTACAGGGCACTGCAACAGCATGCAGTTTCTGAATAATTTGTTTGTTTGTGTCTTTCGGCTTTTTCCGGTTAGGGGTCGCCACAGTGGAACTCCGGTCCGCTAATGATTGGCAGTTGATTTTTACGTACTGGCTTGTCAGGTCTGATGCACAACCTTCAATGAAGGTACGCCCATTCATGCATGTCTCCACGCAGGAGACGCTCTAGCTGAGAATCGAACCGGACAGCGTCTTACATGCAATTTCTGAATAATAAGAAGCATAAATCAACAGTATAAAAATATGACAGAAATCCAGAACATTCTGCAAAATGAAGGACAGATGAAAAGCCACAGTCATACTTGTGGTCTACCTTGGATGGGGGAATACTCTGCACACTTACACTGCATAGCTGCTCTTTGCCTTGCTTGGACACATCCAGAGTCACTACATGGGGGAGTGGGGTGCAACAAGTATGTCACAATTTGAAATGTCTCTGGCTGATGGTGATGGCTCTGACACTCATACCTCTCAACCTCAGAGCAAGAAATCTGGACAAAGCCATACATAGAAGTGGGACACAGGCCCAAAAATAAGGACAATTTTTAAATATTGCTCTTAAAAACTTAGAAAGATAATAGAATAGTAGTAGGTCTTGCATTAGTATGAAATTTTGAAGGGTATCAGATCTGAAACTCAAATGTCTGCCATTATTTTCTAATTTCAATCTTTAACAATTTGTTACTAATTTGCCAGAAAACCACAATTTTATGAAAAACAGACCAAATATGTTATGCAAAAATATAAAATTGCCACACAATACAGCTGGGAACCTGTCAAAGAAGGGACACCTTTTTAAAATTAGTACTGTTAACTTGAGCAGCTGACAAAATAAGAGCATCTACATGTACTTCTGAAATGAAAGTAATCTATAACTCTGATCATTACAGTTATTTATAATTGTAAACCCTCCACATTTTCTTCCAAAATTGCCATTTTGCAGAGGGATTATTAGAGGAACAGCAACATTTTGAGCCAAAATTGGAGACAGTTGAGAGGTTTGGATATTTCTCATTCTATAAAGCGATTTATTTGCACATACCTCTCAACCTCTTAATGCAGGAAATCTGGATAAGGCCAAATATATTGGGGGAACATGCAAACAGCACTAAAAAGACAGTTGATAGAATAACAGGTCTTGCTTTAGCATGCATTTTTCTGAAGGTTATGACGTCTGAAACTCAATGTCTGTCATTATTTAGTGACTTCATTCCTAAATGATTTGGCAGAAAACCAGAAATTTTATGAGGAACAAACCAAAAATAAGAAGCAAAAATCGATTCATTCTGCAAAATTCTGGACAGTTGAGAGGTATAGTTCAGCTGGGGCTGTCTGAGTTTGCTGCTCTCCCCCCTCACAAAATCGTGGTCGAATGGAGCATCCCCCCTGCAGCCATTCCAATGTCCCATTCCTTGGTTATTTCACCCCATTTGCCATAAACACTGTAATGTGCATACTGCTTTACTTCTGTGATGATATGGATTTCATTTGAAAGTTTTATTTTATATTTTACAGCATAAACCCTAATAGATATCAGCTAAACAAAGCAATGCAGTCTCACAATAAAAATAGAATTAGCATTAAAACTTCTCTGCTCTTGAAACTCACATTCGTTGAAACAGCATTGAAACCCACATTCAAAGAAAATACATTTTTGCCAGTGGCAGATAAAGATTAATTTTGAGCTGTTTTCAAATCATAGGCCCCTTGAACACGAAACATACACATGCTCTTTGATACACATTCCTGTATTAAATTATATTCCTTGTACAATGCAGTACAGTTGTTAGAGGTCATTTTAAATTTATTGTTTTGAACATTTTTCCAGTAAACAATGAAACAAAATGCATGCACCAATAATGACAAAACTGCCCAATTCAGAACATTTCCAACATAAAAGTCTACTCAAACGTCTACAGTCCACCAGTATCAGTAAATATGCAAAATCTCCGAAGAAGTAAAAGTCATCTAAATAATTCCACATTAAAGAAATCTGTTAACTAACAAAGAGGTTACTGCTAGCAAGCAACTTTATATGTCATTGTTTCATCTACAAATAAAGTGCCTGTTGCCCTTGAGGAATAAATTGCCTATGTTGCATTAAAAAAATGATAATGCTAGTAATATCACAATAGGCAATGGATGGCAAACTGATAGGTTCATCGTTACTAGGTATTTTTGCCAAAGAGGACTGCAGCATCCATCCCCTTTAAAACAGTGCACAGCATGAGCAATGGATCTATCTACTGCAGGAGTAGAACCCACAGCCTTCAGCATCAAAAGCAAATACACTACCTGTTGTGCTATTTACAAAGTTACCAGACTTGGCATAAGCAGCAGTAAACTTTTGTTCCCCTGCAGCTCTCAGCTCCTTGTAAAATCTACTTGACACTCAACTGTATCTCTGAACTTTGCAGCACAAGAAACCTGGAAAAAGCCAACATTTATTGGGGGGGGGGGGGCAAAAGCCCAAAAACCAGGGACATATTTTAAACATTACTTGTATAATGTTGGAAAGTTAACGAACACTCAAACAAGTCTTGAATGCAAAACCACAAACTAGTAAAACCAAAAATGGCAAGCAGCACTGTAAGCAAAGTCGTAGGACCGATAACTTTCCAATAAACACAATTTAATAATGAAATACAATACACTAACACAATAAACTGAGCGCTTTTGGTAGGATCAGTGTCCTACCTTTTTCAGATACCATACAGGTCAATTAATAGGGTTTTTAAATCATTAGAAAGCCACAATTAAACAATTAACCAAATGCTGTTGAAAAACATTGGACATCTATACTAAATTTATATTATAGTTACACAATTATATTAATTGTATTTAATAGATTTTATGTTTGACTTTTTAGGCAAGAATATGCAGCATTTTTTATTTATTACATTTGAGAAAAGTGTGCTTATATTGGTTTACATATGGTGGTGCATAGCACCAAGATATCCACTGCACCTTTAAGGACAAGTCGAGTTATTCTGGCATTTGGTTAATTGTTTAATTGTGGCTTTCTAATGATTTAAAAACCCTGTTAATTGACCTGTATGGTATCTGAAGAAGATAGGACACTGATCCTACCGAAAGCACCCAGTTTATTGTGTTAGTGTATTGTATTTCATTATTGAATTAAATAAATAGAGAACATTATTTATTTAGGGGAGACATTACTTGAAATTGTATTAAAAAACAATTATATGATTTTTGATGGACACTTTTTTCTGCAAAAGACAGGGGTAGCCATGGGCTCTCCATGTGGGGGCAGCTTTGCTAATTGCATCATGGCATACTGGGAGTGATCCTTGCTTTTCCAGAACGAGTTATTTATGGAAAATGTAGCCTGGTATACTCGTTACCAGGATAATATGTTTATTATATGGAAAGGTCCTACAGCACGTATTTCTACCTTTATGGATAGTATACAATCCATGACTGATTTCTTCGAATTTACTTATAAATTTGATGAAATGGAAATTAACTATTTAGATGTTCATCTTGTCAAGGACATAAGCAATAGAAGATATTAGAGTGTAATACATAGAAAACCATCCTATTCAAATTCGTTCTTACATTTTACAAGTAGTCACCCCTTTCACCAAAAAAAGTCCGTAGTGAAGGGACAATTAGTGAGAGCGGCTAGGATGGTCACTGATGATACAGATTTCTATTTGGAGTGTTCACTTCTTAAGAGCATGTTTCTAAGTCGTGGGTACCCTAAACCCTTGCTAGATTCTATTGGCTTGGAAGTTAGCAATAAAAGGCAAGTAGGTCATTTTAGGCCCTTGCTAACCAATAGGTTATCTTCTATATCAAATGTCCTGAGTACAGTTAATAATAAGTCTCCTCCTAAGCTTGAATCAGACTACTGTGTCAGCTTCCTTTGTACTTACTCTTTGGACCATTATAACATGAAAGAAATTTTGTATAAGAACTGGTCCATTATAACAGAAGATCTAGGCTTAGTTAAAATGTTAGGCCTACAACCCAAAATCATGTTTAGAAGAGGGGCGAATTTAAAGGCCATATTAGAAAGGAAAAATACGACTAATATCCAAGCTAATTCGGGTATGCACAAATGTGGTGCATGTCACCAATGCAAGTTTATTTGTGGTGACAATAAAATTAAATTGAAAAACAAAATATTTGCCATAAAAGGAAGATATAACTGTCAAACTAAAGGTATTATATATGCAGCCACGTGTTCTCAATGTTCCGTATTTTACATTGGAAAGACGGAGAGAAAACGGAGACAGTGTATTTATGAGCATGTATATGCCATCGGCAAGAAAGACTTGAATAATACTTTGGCAGACATATTGCTGACTTTCCTGACCACAGTTTTAAATTCTCAATCCTACAACAAAGACACCCGGACCCTAGAGGGGGTCCGTGGCAGTTAAATTTAGAGATTGATGAAATTATGTGGCAGATTAGAACTGAAGCCCACATATACCCTGGTCTTAATGAATATATATCTATTAAAAGCATTTTGAAATGGTTAGCTTTGAAAAGATGATTTTAGCTGAATACCATGACCTCTTTATTATACTACCTATGGGTTGTCAGGTCTATGATTTGTATATGGCATTCAATTGTAGGTTTAAGCTAGTAATTTCTGTCAATAATGGGTAAAATGTTTAGAGTACTAATTTTTGGTCGCCCCTGGTATGTGTTCTTATACGTGAAGATTTTTAACATACTTATTTATAGGTTTTATATACATTTTATAACATATTATAATATATTATACAGTATTTTATACATACTGCATACATATTTAAATGTATTTATTTATTTATTCATCTTTTTGAAAAACATTGGACATCTATACTAAATTTATATTATATTTACACAATTATATTAATTGTATTTAATAGATTTTATGTTTGACTTTTTAGGCAAGAATATGTAGCATTTTTTATTTATTAAATTTGAGAAAAGTGTGCTTATATTGGTTTACATATGGTAGTGCATAGCACTGAGATATCCACTGCACCTTTAAGGACAAGTTGAGTTATTCTGGCATTTGGTTAATTGTTTAATTGTGGCTTTCTAATGATTTAAAAACCCTGTTAATTGACCTGTATGGTATCTGAAGAAGGTAGGACACTGATCCTACCGAAAGCGCTCAGCTTATTGTGTTAGTGTATTGTATTTCATTATTAAATTGCGTTTATTGGAAAGTTATCGGTCCTACGACTCTGCTTACAGTGCTGCTTGCCATTTTTGGTTTTACTAGTTAATGTTGGAAAGTTGATAGAATAAAATGCTGTGTTACCACCATACATTTCATTGCCAAGTATTGAACCCAGGACCCTATGCAAAACAGCCAGAGCAATGTATCATAATGACAAATCATCTATTTTTATGAAAGAAAGGAAGACTGAAACTTAAATGGCTACCATTTAGTGAATTCAGTTCTCACTACAGCTGTCAACATCTTAGCACAAAACACCTGAACAAAGCCAATAATGGGGGAATACAGCCCCCAAACATATTCAATGAGTTCAGTTATCACCATAGCTCTCAACCTTGGCACAAACAACCTGGTCAAAGTCAATAATGGGGGAATACAGTCCAAAAATAGGGACAAATACCCACTGAGGACATGCAGACTCCACACAGAGGACACCCCAGCCAAGAATCTAACCAGACAACCCGTAGCTGTCAGGCAACACTGCTACCACTGCACCACTGCACTATTGGCTATGTCAAGTAAAGTAACAAAAATACAGAAACCACAGATTTTATGAGGAACAGAACAAATATGAGGCAAAAATCTGCAAATGTTTTACAGATGGTGGTGGGTAGGGAATTCAGGCTCATGTCATTTGGGCCCAAGGTACAGCATTCAAACCTTATTCTCTACCCACCACCATGAAGCAAGTGGGGCATTTCACACACACACACCAGATTCTGTGTCCTCCATAAACATCCTACCTGGCTCTGTACTCAGCTACATCCTCTGCAGCGATCACCTGTCCTCAGACCAGCTCCTACATAGTGATCCTGCAGCCTGATCAGTCCTCCATAATGGCCTGTGCATGCCGTTGGGTCTACCGTGAGATGTGAGGAGGCTGGAGTCTCCTGCTGTTGGTCCAGCCTGCGGGTGATACAGTCTGGTGACTTTCCGGTTTGTGCAGTTGTCACTGTACAGACCTCTGGGCTGGAAGGGCAGAGTTTCCTGCCTTCCCTATCCAGACTGCCTATCAGAGCAGTCTGGAGCTCAGAATGCATGAGCATGTATGCTTGGAGTTCTGGTCTGCCTAACACAGCAGTCAGGAACTAAGCACGCATGCATGGAGTCTGAGAATTTTTATTTTAATTTGTTCTACGGTGGGGGGAAATGGGGAATATATTTAATCCATTTTGCAGGTGGAGGACCCATTTTACAGGTGGAGGGGCTGCAGTCCCACAGTCCTATAGCATGAGCGACCCCTGGGAAAGATGCATCTTGTATGCATAGTACAGCAGCTAACTTTCCCAGTACTCAAATGTTTCAGAAGAAACCACCATAGCATTAAAAGGTACAATAAAGTCTGCTTCACAAATTTTCTTACTCTTTCCATTTCAAGACATTTTGTTAACTGTGCAGAATCTCACACAGGTGGATAGATGCACTTGTTATTTGTTTTATTTTTTTATAGATTAGATACCATTGATAACAAGCCATTGTCCTTCAGTACAGTATGTATAACTTGTGATAGTGGGCCATTGAACAATAGTAAAGGTGGTCTGTGTATAAATCAGACACTGAAATTGTGTCACAATATGTATGAAGACAATTTCACAGTGTATTTATAGAAAAAAGGGCATTTCTTCCAACTAGCTGACATCAGAAATAATAGCTGTGGTATTCCTACTCATAACTGTAAAACCAAGTTTGAATTAATTTCCAGTTATCTACTGTTTATGGAAACAGTAACATTTTATTTATGGATGTATATAATCTGTCTTTTTCACCAATGCAATCAAAGTATATAATGCGGTAAAGGTAGTAGCAGCAAACAGTGGAGCAGGAATCTATAAAGTTCAACTGATCTTTTCATTCAAAGGTATCATAAGTTCACACATTGCATTGCATTGCTACCATCCTAACAGATAAAAGAACTGATGGATTGGCAATCATGAAATAGCCTATAACCTTATGATAAATCATCCTACCAAGTTTAGGTTTTATGTAAAAGGCATCTAAAAATCGTAATCACCAGACAGATAAAGGGATAATTTTGTCAAATGTCACTGTTAGGTTCATTACAGAAAGGATTACAAGTTCTTATTGTTCTTATTTGTTTAGCCTTTGTTATACTGGTGAAATAGTCAATGGATTAAACTCACCCAGAATGCCACTGAAGTTTTATTATTCAGATATTTTACTAAAATAATTTAGTATTTACAGCCTTGATGAAGAAGGGGTAATGCAGTAGAGGTTTTCATGACTTATATAATCAATAACGTCTAGATGGAAAACACTTATCAAGAAAATATGGTTGAATGATTGAGCACAGTCAGAGAATGCAATGGGGAACACTCACAGATGATATATGAGCATGAATGAAGACCACAGATAAAACAATTAAGCATGTTAAACATCTTTTTTTATTATATGTGGTCATTTGTGTAATGCTAATGCCTCATTTGATGTGTTTTTGTATTCTGTGTTTATTGGTCGTTTCCAAACACATTTGTATCTTGATAGTATGACCCGGTTTCTATGTTCACTTATGATATCAGTGCTGTGATATGCTTGTTCTTGAATTGTCACTCAAGATGTTGTCCGTATTTATTTTAATTATAAGCTGCCTGAGATAGTGATTGTGCCCAGGACTCCCATACCTGTAGGTTTAGAGGTCAAATCCTACGTCTATTACTATTTTTGTGGCAGTTCTCACAGAGGATTAAGACAACAAACTTCATCCTGTAATGTAAAGCTTAATTCCATTGGCCCCTTCTTGTTTGCCACTTGATTCTCTGCAATGCATTTAAACAGGCAGTGCTCTAAGGGTGAGTCTGAGAAAGGTTCTGTGGATCAATGCTCTACCCAGTGAACGATTACAAATAAATAAAACAATGGTACATGTTAATCGTATTCCAGATAAAGTGACTAAACTTGAATGTATTGTTAATTATTCAAAGCTGAAGTCGCTCCAGTCTTGCCCACTATTCACACCACTATCTTTATTAAGTGGCAGTTCTAACAACTCTGTTTGTGATTGATGATTCACAGTTTTGGTAAGGCAGCTTCAGGCAACCTGTTGAATTTCATACTTTACTTTTTAAAGATATAATTGGAGAATTTAACAGTTTCTTCATATAGATATGCAATATAAATGATCACTACTCTTCATATAAAGATTGCAATAACTACCACTTTGAATAAGAGTTTTGTTTTAGTTCTGTTTATGTGTTATAACATTGACCTCATTGAGACACACACCTAAGATATAAAATCATGGCTGGCCAATGCTTAATTTCAGTCTACTTGGCAGGCAAGATGAAGTGAATGGATGAAGGATACAGAATATGTTCTAATAAATTATACCAAGACAGTGGTGCAGAGATGGAAAAAAAAAAAACCTTGGAGAAGGTTAACTACCCTGGAGGTTGGACTTGTTCTTTGATACAAAAGCAGCACATACATGGAAAATGTTTTTAAGGAGGTATGGACTCAATGACAATAAGATAATCCAAGAAGTAAATGTCAAGGACTGACAAAGGGCCTGATTAGAAATGAATGCAATAGAGTCTGCAACTTAAGTTCTTTTACTAAACAAGAAATTTGTCAGACTAGCTGGGCGACAAGCTTTATTTGCCATGATGATTTGTGTTTCAGTTATTTGCATTTCTGTATTAAACTCCCTTTGGGGAATTCTAAAGGTAAAATGCTTTAGCTATAAGCTAGCCACTTTTAAACCATTCATGTTAGAGAAAAAAATAAAACCTGTCAACTATTCTGAATTGTATTCAGGTACCTTTGGTAAGCCTCCCGTGTTTTCCTTAGGCCTTGTTGCTGATGTTGTATGGGGCAGGTTGGCATAATGGTTAAGGTGGTTACCTTACAGACGCAAGGTGCAGGATTTGATTCTCATATAGGGTAATTAGCTAGGCTCAATATGGCCCAAAAGGGCAGTTAGCCAAGTACTAATCTATGAACCATTATAGGTTCTGTGAACCTATAATGTTGCAATGTTTCAATGTAATGTTTCAAGGTAACGATACAGCAAGCCCAAAGCCTCAAGAGTTTCAAAGGAAGTTAGTGTCAAATTATAAAACTCATAAACATCACCTCCAAAATATCCTTCCACTTGTACCTTAAATACTTTCAAAGATGTATATGGCACAAGTGGAACAGAATTCCATCTTGTACTTGCTCTATATATGAAGGAGTTATTCAGATATGTTGATCTAGCCACATGTAGATCACCAAAATAAATTACTATTCCTAGTATCTCTTGTTCATGACGTGAAACCTGTTGCCAGTATTTCATTTTTTGAGGCATTTAAATACTAACAATAAGTCTTCTCTAAGCAACTTATATGCAACTGAGAATAACTTCACTTGTTTCAGCCTTTCCTTCTTTCCTTATAGTAAAGATGCGGCACGCTAGATTGCTGCCTAGTAAAAGTTTTTTTTTGATTCTTCTGAGATTTTTGGGAGAGTCTAAAATGTATGTATGTGTATATATCTATATATTTGTGTGTGTGTGTGTGTGTGTGTGTGTGTGTGTGTGTGTGTGTGTATACATATATGTATGGATCCCCTTCACATGATTGAAATTACACAACTGAAAGTTAACATACTTTCATGAATGCTCGGATCACTGGAATTTTACTCTGGGAAAAGATACAGTTGCCAACATGGTGAACTTTGCCCTTTTCCCCACTGTAGTGATATTCCCCAGTTGCTATATTTATTTAGGGAGGGGTATGGGGGCAAAGCTCCCCACTTGGGTGGATTTGATTTGCTTTGTTTTTTTTTTGGTTTTTATTTTGTAGTGGTGGCCAAGTGTTGCCTTTCATGGAGTTGAATTCCAATGACACGAGTTTTCATGAAAGTAACTTTTCTGCAAAGTCATATTATCTTTTTAACTTTTGGGTAAGTGTAATTTTGATCATGTGAATAGGGATCCATATGAGTGTGTGTGTGTGTGTGTGTGTGTGTGTGTGTGTGTGTGTGTGTGTGTCTTTGTGTGTATACTTGCCCATAATGATCTTTATGTAAGTTGTTTAGTGACTTTTAAAGGGAGATCAGTGGATCAGTACTTTTTTTCCACTACTGCTATTAGCACAGAGGATGTCTATCATAATTCTGCACAATGTTTAGGAACAGCCAATGTCTGGTCCTCAAATATTTGCTGGTCAATAACTAAAGCTCTATATCTTTCACAGTATTTGATTCTGGGATAATTTCTTGATTAATTGCATATGGGCACTCACTATTATCTATATCAAAGCCAGGAACTTTACACTTTGAAATATTACAAATACTGCATTGATGATAGTCCATCTCTATATATAGAATACAACAGCTTTTGTAACAATCACTATTTATTAGTACTAATAACAATCACACCGAACTTGGTGACATCTTCATACTTGCTTATCCATGTGCCATTACTAGCTGGTAAGGAGGCCTTAAATATACTAAACAAGAAAGATCTCAGAACTGACCCCTGACGAGCATCAACATCGACTAGCTCATACTCTGAGACTCTGTTTTGCACTTTCACCTTCCATCTCCTATTTACAAGTCATTGATATACCCACTTAATAATACTCACCCACTTAATAAAATAGTTACTAGAGTTAAAGGGACTCAGAACCTGAATTTTTTTTGGTACTAAGTTAAGTGATCTTAAAAGATCAAAAAAGACCAAATCTATGTCTAATCCAAGGTCACTTCATAAAATGTTGCCATAAAATTTTCAAAGGTTTCTCAAACATGAGTGACCATGCACAAAACTGTGTTGAGAATATCAAGATTTGTTTAATATGACTTACAAAGCAATTTCAGAATAAGACTTTCATTGGCCTTCCCAAACAAACGAGTCAGTCTTACTGGTCTATAATTATTTATATAACCTGTTTTTTTTTTTTAAACAGCTAACTACTACAAGAGATTCCTTCCGAATTTTCAGTGCAAAATCAGTGAACAATGTTTTCTTTAACAAATACATTAAACAAGGTACAGAAAAAGTACAGACTTTTGACAGTAACGATTTAGACCATCTGGGCCTGATGCTGCTTTACATCTTATTTTATTGTGGTTGTCTTAATTTCTTAAGATATGATTTCAGAGCATATTTTATTCCTGCCAAACCCCATGTTAGAAAATAATGTAGTCGTTGGAATCATTTATGAAAATAAAAATAAAACTAGATGTGTTTATTATTTGGCTTAGTTAAGTCACGAGTGAGTTATTAATGTTCAGGCATTTCACCAGTTATTGTTTTCCTATACTGTGTACACGGTTATGAAAAACTTTGCTGTTATTCTTAATGTTACCTATTAATTTCAATTCATACTATGTCTAAGATTTCTTAGTAAGACACCATAAACTCATATATGCTTTTTTGTATCTGAACTTATTCTTAGATATGGAAACCTTCTAGAAGTATTCCAAAAATGTGTTTTCTTGGCACAAAATATTTGCAGTGATCTAGAGGTCAATGGAGGAGATTTAGCCATATATCTCACATTATTTTTATCTTTTGAAATTGACATGTTTTTGAATAATAGACTCTATAAAACTATACAAGAAATTAGATCTATCTCCAGTACTGTTTGCATGCATACATTCTTTTAGTATCCATGCACCAGTCCCAATATTGATAGTACGTAATCTCCCTTATACAATTTTCTTAAGCTTTCCTTTTTTAAAGAGTTATATTAAATATATTCATGAACAAACTATTAACTGTGTGAACAAGTGTGTTAAGATATGAACCATTACAATTCAAAGAAAAATACACTGGAGTATTAATTTCAAGATTTAAGTAAATGAATAACTTTAGTCGTAGGATTGTTGAATGCAGTTTTTGAAGAAGTACTCAGTCTTTTATGTCAGTTTCTTTATTGATGATTTATTTTAATAATGAAATGAAATAATTGAAGTTAGGTGCTCTCTCTTTCATCCAATCCCTGGTGATATTTTTTTCTAACTACTGCTGGAATAGTCCAAATGAAATAGAAATCTTCTTTCTTCAAATTGAACGTAGATGAGCTGTTGCTCCACTATTACATCTCCAACACTTGTTAGTGTACTTTGTAGATAGTTTTGATAATTTTCAGGAGTAAAGTAAGATCTATATATGCACTTCCAATAATAAAATGCCCCTGTAATGAACAGATGAAGTACATCATGCAGGTTGCTTTCTGAAATATTGATATGATTTCTAATAATATAATATCATAAAACTGATCATCTAAAATTGATTTCATAATTTAAAAATATTTTTTACAAGTCTGAAATTATTGAAGAGGGACTATGATATGTATATATAATCAAGAGAAAATAATAAATTGGTTTAGAAATGGAAAGATAATTACTATGAGTTCCTTCAAAAATTTATCTAGAACAAAACTCTTAATACTTTTAATTAGTAACCCATCAAATGAATCTAAATTAAACTCCATCATTATCTCTTTAGTAGAGTTTAATGAAACTTTATTGAAGGAATTATACCAAACATAGAAGCCATTTACTTTTCATGAAAGCATTTTCAAACATGACCTCCTTCTAAAAGTTCCTTTAGTAGTACTACATGTAATTAATGAAACAAACTACAATTTAAATCAATCTGATTGTATATAATTATATTAAAATTATGTAAGTTTGAGTTAGCATATTTGGGAATGAAAGGGTTAGCTACATTATACAGAAATAGTTACAAAGGACTAACAATGAATATTTAGATGGAAATTCATTATAAATATCGGAAATCTTCATTTTTATCATTAAATAATTGTAAAACACAACAAACACCAAAACTGTAGAACCAGGTAATAGAGCAATACAGCGCACAGCTGTCCACAAAATCAAATAAAGTGATTTTGTGGACACCTGTGCAATGTATTGCTCTATTATCGGGTTCATTCAATAATTATATAGGCAATTGTTTCCAATTGGCCATGTAGTTTATATCAATTCACTTATTTATTATTTTAGTAGTCACAGCTTTAGCATAAGTTTCAAGATTACAAAATCTGAAACAATCGTTTTCCTAAGTTCTTAAGTGGTGAGAAAAGCATTCTAGATTTTATGGATACCATAAAAAGTTTGATAAGTTTTTGTTACATTTTAAACAACATTTTCTGAATAAAAGGAGGTAGTTTGAATAATATAAAAAAATGGTAAGATTCTCCTTTTTTATTAATTGCAGTCTATGTTCAAAAGAAATAAATACATTAATCCAGAAATTAATTAATTTGGATTTTTCCATATGATTTTGCAAAATTTATAATTCTAGTATCATCACAGATATCTTTAATATAAATACCTAAATGCTTTAAAATCCTGAGTTTCTTAAGCTTAATCAAAATCTAGTAAAAAGCATGGATGATTCAATTTGCTTATTGAAAATGATACATTTTGATTTACTATTAATAAAATCTAAATTGGAAATTAAACTATTGTTATCATTAGTGAAAGGTTATTTAAACATGTGTGGATTTGTTAATGATACCATTGTATCATCAGCAAATAAAATTAATTTAGATTCACAAATAACAATTGTTATTCATTAATTTTAGAACTTGATCAAATTTGAAACATTAAAATTTCAGTAGGGCAAATAATAAAGGAGAAATAGGACAACCTTGTTCAGTCCCCCTTCTAATTAGAACTGGATTAGATGTGAAAGTACCATTTTTATTGTAGATTATGTTATTCTTATAAATGGGCTCTACTGGACAGATACAATATTCTGGAAAACTAAAAAATCTTAAAACTTCAAATAGATAAGTCTAATTTCTGGAGGCAAAAGCATTTTCTACATAAAGGCTAGTAAAATGCTTCTTTTTGTTTGTATTAATAATATCAAGTGGGGTTAGAATTCCTTTGATATTGTTTTGAGTGTGCCTATTAGGAATAAATCCTGTTTGATCATCATTAATTAAAACACAGATGAAACTTTTTATATATTCATAAAATATGCATAAATAGTTTGTAGTCAATTTTTAAAACTACAATTGATCTAGAATCTAAATATAAAAGTCATCCTTATCTTTTTTTAGTGTAGTAGTTATAGAATAATATCTCCAAGAAAGTGGAATAATTAGATTATTTTGCACTTCAAAAACAGCATAATGTAAGATGGGTATAATCTTATGAGATAATTGTTTTTATAATTTTGGTGCAATGTCATCAGGAACCAGAGATTTGTTGCATTTAGGATTTTTGATGTTATAAGATATCTCAGTCGAGGAATTCTTTTTGAGCACACATTTTATGTTTTCTTGACAGAGGAGACATCTGTAATGTATTTATTAAAGGAAAACTCCACCTTATAACTAAAAAAAACATATTTTTCATTGCATCTTTGCTTTTGAGCTGTTTTAATACCTCAAAATCACTCCAAGTGCTTCTTTTACAATTTTAATGTGTCTCCCTCAGAATGGTCGATGATGGGGTCTGCCTTGATAATGTGATCTTGTGTTCTTGCTTTCATTCCTTCTTCCCAGAATACATTTTAAGTCCTCTTTATATGAGTCAGGCTAGACATAAGGAAGTGGTGTTTTCTCATGGCATTAAGAGACAATGGCAGGACTGTGGAGCACTATCAACTAAACATACATTCTGTAACAGAGCTACTTCTATTTTTCCCTGACTAAGCCTCATTTATATGTCTGTCAGAGCTTGTTCTATGCTATAAATAGCTGTTAGCTACTTCCAGCAAAAGAAAGGAGGTAAATAACAGGTTTTTGTAAAGGGAGTCTTTTGTAGTCCTAAAAGAATTGATATGCCTTCCCCCACATTTCATGTTGAGGTATGTAAACTCTCACTGCAGTAAATGATCCTTTTTATATCACAAAAAGCAGTATGAATTCCCACTGAAGGCATTGGGAAGTAGCAGAAAGAACTAGTTTGAAGTTTTTCTCTCTCATGAATGATGCAGAATTAAAATGTGCTTTACTAGTCCCTTAATTAGTTCTGTCATGTTCACCCTCTTTTTTTTCTGTTTCATATTTGTTTATACTTTGATAACCAGGAAAGTAAACTGGTTCCAGGACCCTTTTCAGCCAAGGCTTGAGCTATATTGTTAAACATAATAGCAAGTATTAAATGCACATAGCAATACAAAGAAAAAAAATGCTGACACAAAGACATTGACCAAGATTGCATGTGCAACACATAGCCAATGTGTGACAGTGACCAAGTAAAACAAATTTAATAAATCAATTCATTTTTAGTACTTATTTATTTATTTATTTATTTGTTTTATTTTACATTTGTTGACTGGGTTTGTCTGAATGAGCTTATAGCCCTTTTTCAGTGGAAGTCTGGGGAGAAAAGCTCCACAGTTACTTATAAAAGTAAAGAGAGTACTTACGGTACCAAAAAAAGACAACATTTGGAGGAAAGCTCCCAGAATTATTTAGTTAAAACATATTTATAATGAGGAACAATATCCAAACACACCCGTGGAGACAATAATTCAACTGAGCTTCAGAGTAGTCCTTGGTCAATTCTGATTGTTTCTTAAACACAAACTTGTCTCTGCTTTCGCTCATTAGCAGCAGTACAAAAGAACTGCCTGCTCACCGTGAGCAGGCAGTTCTTTTGCACTGCTGCTAATGAGCGAAAGCAGAGACAAGTTTGTGTTTAAGAAACAATCAGAATTGACCAAGGACTACTCTGAAGCTCAGTTGAATTATTGTCTCCACGGGTGTGTTTGGATATTGTTCCTGGTTGTTCTTTATTCTTCGTGAGTTTTTGTTCCTGTTTGGTAACATATTTATAATGTTCAAATAGCATTTATATTAAATACAGACTATTAACATTAAGTTTTCAATAAGAAACAAGTATAGACACCGATTCAGAGATAGGATTGTGATTGTAATGCAGCATAATTGAGATATTTTAATTAAAGCAGTTACAGCAAGATCATAATAAATAGAATTGGTATGAGAGTAGGAGTATCGTTAGATTGAGTAGGAAGTAAGAATGTGTAGGTAAGGCAGAACTTAAGCAGTGGATTAAGGCAGGCAACTGTGCTGCACTAGGAATAGGAAAGAGAATAGGTTAAGGATGCTGAGTACAGCAGCAAGACTATTGACTGTGCAGGTATTCTTTTGTGGCCGATTTAAATTCCTTAACATTGTTGAAAGTCCTTATTTCCCATGGGAGTTTGTTCCATGATTTGGCTGGATTATAGATGTAAAGGATGCAGCCATTAATATTCTTTGGTTGACAGATTTGTAGTAGGTCTTGAGGTGAGCTTCGAAGAGTCCTAGAAGGAGTATATTAGGAGATAAGGGAGGATAGGTTGGGATAGAATGAATGTTGATATAATATGGAATGAATAACCAGAACTGGGAGAGAAGATGGTGGGGAAATTTTAGCCAGTTTAACATTTTT